>NC_056746.1:95268693-95306193 GCF_019279795.1 Protopterus annectens
AAGTTTATTCAAGACTTGAGCCAACTTTCAGCACCACTCAGAGAGCTGACACATAAAGATGTATCCTGGTCTTGGTTACAGCAACACTAAAGAGCATTTGATGTCCTGAAACAGAATTACTAGCCTGCCAACGCTCAGATACTATGATTATTTATTATTTATTGACATTTGTTGACCAGGAAAGTCCACTGGGCCCAACAACCCATTTTCAGTGGAGGACCGGGGCGAAAAGCTCCATACAATCACAGAAACTTTTACATAACATCAGCTTAACTTTGAAAGTCAAGAAAGTTTTTACACAATACAAATTAAAGTAGATATACAAGACAAATGCATATTATAGAGGTATACAATACAAGAAAATAAACACAGTGTGATAAATTTTAGTAATTTTCTTTGTATATTCTCATAAGTAAGAACACTGTTTAATCAATTCTGTTTATTCAGTCACAGAAATAAAGAAAGCAAGAGAGATTGGATACGAAGACAGGTGGTGTAAACTGCAACTATATTAAGTTAGTAAAAGTATTTGTAGTGTATGATGTTCACAAACCAGATAAACGTTCTTATGATGCGTCAAAAGTTAGTCTTAGTGCAGTCATTCTAAAAGAGGATCAACCTGTTGCCTGTGCACAGAGAGCTCTTACCAAACTGAGCAGCAGTACACGCCTAGATTGAGAAAGAGCTTTTGGCAATTGTGTTAGCATTTTCGAAGTTCCATGACTATGTTTATGATAAACTTATCCAGATCGAAACAGACCACCAACCTCTGGTTACTATCTTGAGAAAGCCTATGCATTCAGCACCTGCCCAACTGCAATGTATGATGCTGAGACTGCAAAAGTGCTATTTCACTATTGTCTACAAGAAAGGCAAACTTCTTTATCTTGCTGATACATTATCCAGATCACCCAGAAACACTACAGAATAGCATGAGAATGAGAACCTTGATTTTGAAGTCATGGAAGTGCATAATTTTTCTTGCGCATGTCTTGATGAGTTGAGAAATCACACAGCCATGGATCCAGTTTTACAAAGGTTCAACCACATTATTAATCAAGGATGGCCATCAAAGCAATCTAGTTTACCTCAAGAAGTGCAACCTTATTTTCCATAAAGAAATCAGATTTAGTCTGCAAAGTCCAAAATTTATTGTGCCAAAGTCTTTACAACAAGAATACATTACTATCTTGCATCGTGGTCACCCAGGAACCAAATCTACCAAAAGAAGGGCTAGAGGACTAGTATTTTGGTCTTCTATGTCACAAGACATTGGGAGAGCACTTTTATCTTGTTTAGTGTGTAATAAGACAAAGCCATATCAACAGAAAGAACCACTTCAGCTTAACCAAATTCATGGGCTACCATGTACGAGTCATCACAAAGTTATTTCAGAAAATGGCATGCAGTTTACAAGCCAACAGTTCAAAAGATTTGCTGAAGAATGGGACTTTACTCATGTCACAAGTAGCCCTGAGTACCTGAAGTCAAATAGTTTGGCAGGACATGCAGTTTAAAGTACAAAACACTTACTAGAGAAGTCAAAACAAGACAATAGTGATGTTTTCCTGAATCTCTTCAATCTCAGAAATGTTCCTTGTGATAAACATCTTGGTTTACCTGCTCAGGGACTATAGTCGAGACAAACCAGAACCACATTACCAGTCAGTAATCAATTGTTGGTTCCAGGTGTCCAGAACAACAGAACAGTGAAAAACAATCTGTTGAAGAAACGCCTATCCCAGAAGTCCTACTAAGATAAAACCAGCAGACAGCTCAATCCATTATGAGAAGGAGAAGTAGTAAGGATGCAAACGTCCGAAGATATGATTGGATTGGAGTCATGAAGAATATTTGTCCAAAGCTGAGATTGTACATTGTGGAATCAGAAGGAGCAATCTTTAGGCAGAATCAGAGGCATTTACTACCGGTATCTGAGCCTATACCACAGCATATAGCCTGTGAGAAAGACTCTTTATCTCAGAGTGAGTTGTCTACTGTTCCGTTTCCAAAGGAAGTTCCAGAGGACATTCCCATTCCTGTGACAAATCCAGAAGTTCCTGATATGAGTTTTGCACTGCAGACAGTCCCTGTTGCTAAATTTGATCCCAACTGTTATGTTATGAGATATGGTCAAATATCTAATGTATACAGTAATGCATGTCTACCTCTGAAATTGTTTTTTTAACAAAGGGCTATCTTTTTAAGAGGGAGGATGTAGATTAATGTGTACCTTTAAGAAGCTATCCAAGGGCTTGCACAAGTGTATAAATACTGACCACGTGCGAGTCTGACTGCCATTTTGTAGTTAGCTGTTAAGATCTAAGCATCTATGTATGTAAGTTGTGTCAGTTAACTAGTTCATTCGAATTTTTTGATGGTGTATCCATCCTGATGTGTTCCTATGTATTAAAGCAGCTAAACGAAAACCCCAGCCTTCTTGTTACAGTGTATGTACTAGAAATGAATGAGTGACACCCATGTTGGTCCAATAAAAGGTATTATATCATGTGTGTGTTCCAGTGTCTTTGTGTTTTCAGTCCCATAATGATATGCATCTGATAACATCTATTATCTGACAAAACACAGAAGATTATGATTTGATCACTGACCATAACCAGTTTATTATATGTCTGAGAAATGAATTCCAAGAAGGTACAAAAAGTGCCTTTAGAAACTTCTTTAACACAAAATACCTTCTCCTAAGTCTTTGAATATGCATAAATGTACACCACCATACTATACCAACATGTAAGCAGCTACACAGATGCAACTGTACTAAGTAGGAACAAGTGTAGGGCAAACCCCAGAAAAAAAAAAAAACATGCTGGAACCATAATATCAACAGGCTTTATAATAAAAGGAATATAGTTTTGACCAAAAGTAAGAATACTAATTCCAAGAATGTTAAAGCCCTTGTCACTGAAATAAACAAACAACTCAGGAGCTTAATATGGTCCAGCAAAGCCTAGTTTGAGGCTAAAATAGCTACCCAAGGCAAAGACAATCACAAGGCATTTTTTAATTATGTTTGTAATCTCAAAAGCACAATGCAGCAGTTGTTGAGCTGACAGTAAACAAGGTTACCTACACTGAGGTTGAAGATAGAGCAAACCTACTGGCAGATAAATTCAGCTCTAACATTACCCCTCTCTCCCCTCTGTCTGTCTATCAAGATATACCTGAAACTGTCTCACCTGCAACAATCACACAAGACCAAGTCCTAAAAGTACTATCAAAAGCTAAAACTTTTGCATCGATGGGTCCTGACAATATCCTGGATGCATCTTAAATAGTATGAAGAATGATTTAGTCACACCCCTAACAACACTGTTCAGTCTCAGCCACACCCCCTAACAACACTGTTCAGTCTCAGCCACACCCCTAACAATACTGTTCAGTCTCAGCCTCCACAAAAGTTTTGTACCAAGCAAATGGAGAACAGCTATAGTCATTCCCAGCATAAGGGAGGACCTTCCACAGATCCAGGAAATTACAGACCCATAAGTCTGACCAGCCTCATATGCAAATCCATGGAAAGACTTATCACAGAAATAATCAATCAGGACAAAGGGGTCCTCCAAACACTGGACCCATCACAGTTTGGATTCTCCAAGGTCAGGTCATGCTTACTCATCATGGTGGATTTTTTTGAAAAGGTCACACAAGCAATGGATGAAGGCAAAACAGTACACACCACATACCTTAACCCGGATAAAACTTTTGACACAATTTTCTACTCAGGCATAGTAGAAAAGCTAAACAAACTGAGAAAAAAAACTCTATGTCACTTGAGGGATTGCCAACTGGCTCACAGACAGGATGCAGGAAATCAATATAGGGGAAGTTACCTCCACAAAGAGACCAGTCACTAATGGAGTCCTCCACAGTTCTGTGCTGAGATGTCTCCTATTTGACATTTACTTTTCTGAAGTACAACTAATACCAAAAGGTTCTGGCTGACTAAGTTTGCAGATAACTACAAGCTAGGAGCAGTAATTGAATCCCCAAATGACTTAGCCATCCTACAGGAAGGTTTGTCCCAAATAAAAAACTGCTGCCAAAATCATAGATTGAAACTAAATGCCAAAAAATGTATTATTGTATCCTTTGGGAATTCACCTATCACAGGGAACTATCACATTAACAACTCCCCTAAGAACTGACCCATTTTTGGGGGGGGTTTGGGGACTTATGTGGACAGTGACTCAGCTTTTGTCCAACATGTGTCCCTTGTTGTAAGAAAGTCCATCTATATTGCTCAGCTTATAAACAAAGGGACTGTGTCTAGATCTAGGGATATCATTGTCCCCTTTGCTCGGCCCTCATTAGGCCAATCATTGAATATAATGCCCCCTTTTGGCATGCACATGCAACAACTGGAATGCACATGGACATACTTTACTAAAAAGATAGAAGGCCTAAATAACATGCCCTACATGGACAGAACTAAAGCCCTGTCACTATACTCGGTATCCTACAAAGTTTTAAGAGGAGACCTGTGTCTGGCATACAAGGCATCTTCCAACCAAATGTTGATGGCTTTTGAGTCATATGACATCAGAAATACTTGGTCTAGGGATCCAAACCTTTTCTGCAACATCAACAGAATGGTTTTAAAAGACAGGCATATTTCGCAAAGGATACTGCTACCCTGGAACAGACTCCCCATCCACATAAAGCAAAGTTCATCCCCATCCATATCTATGGATGGGAAACAGGAATTTACCCCAGGACTGCCCCCTTTACTAACAATGAACAGAGGCAGTTGCCAAATGCTTTATGTCATGTATGGTCCTCTCATGCTATCTGTGCTATGATCCCAGTTATTCTCATTAGGGGTAATATGTAATTGCAGACCATGGAATGGGTATGACCAATCTCTAACGAAGTGCAAGAGGTTAATTTGAGCACAAAAAGGGGAAATTTGCTAGGCCACTAACTACAAACCTATGAACCTGTAAGAGATTCATCTTGAGACAGAACCTCAAGACTCGGTCATAAACCTTCGTAACAAACGGACAGTTTCAGCTGCATGATGTGTTACCAAGTGTACGCGTGCAAAGTGCATAACAACTACAAAAGCTGTAACACACATTTCAGTACCAAATAAACTGTAACCACAAAGTGCATCCCTAATCAACCATCAACTTTAAAAGCTGTTAGACACTTTGTGCCACTAACTATACTTTTGTATTTTCTCGTTGATTATATAGCCACAGGAAGCGTCTAACAGCTGATGCAGTTCTGTGGTGGTTGCAGCTTGCTAATAAAAGGTTCACATGTAAGAACATCACTATATCAAGCTTATATAGAGTAAGGCTCTTATGTTTGAACTTTGTTATAAGAATGTTATTATTGTTCTCAGTTTTGGAGTACAATCAGGCTGTTCCATATATTATACTAAATGTGCAGCAGCATACATAAATTACAACATGGATTTTTTATGTATTTTATTTATGTACCTTTTAAGGACCATGAATCATTGCAAGTATTTTATCTTTAATTTATGTAATGTTTACTGACTTTGAATGAGTCTAAGCTAGCCGTCTATCTATTATTACTGGACACTCAGGTATTAGCTGGTAGTAATTATGCTTTGGGTGTGCCGTGGCTAGTACAAAGCACTGGATTCAGTTTGCACTCATCCTGACTTAAACTATGCTTATATGTGATGCATTCATCATCATAAACCTCCATTTTCCCATTTTCTACATGGGGTCAGGGTGTCATGCTAACTATCGCCATCTCTCTTGATTCAGTGACACACTCCTGCCTTCTTTGACCCTCATGCCTGACTTTCATGGATCTTCCCTCACATAATCCATCCACCTCTTTGCTGGATGCCTTCACTTCCTCTTAACATCTTCCTTTTTGTCACAAACTTTCTTCACCAGATTGTCTTCTGCTTTTCTGCACGTGCCCAGACCACTGTAATCTGTTGTCTTTGATCTTTTCTGCAATGTCCTCCATTCTAGTGTGCATCCCACCACCCATCTCAGGCAATTCATATCCATCAGCTCTAGCTTTCTCACTCACTCTTTCTCTGCCATACTGTAGTACTGGTTGCACCACTGTTTTGTAAACCTTACTTTTCAGCTTCTTTAGCATTCTTCTGTCATACACTACACCTGACACTGTATTCCAGGTGGCTGCAGTCCCTCAGATTCTAGCTTTGACCTGTTCATTCAGACTTCCTTTCTTCTCAACCATACCTCCCAGATCACTGAAGCTATTAACCTATTCCATTATCTTCCCTTCTATCTCAATTCTCATCTCTTTCTGATTTCCTCAATTTGCTGTCATTGCCACTGTCTTACCTGTACTCAGTTTCATCCCATGTGCCTTCAGTTTTGCATTCCATTCCCCTATCCTTTGCTGAAGTTCTTGCTCAGAGTCTGCCTGTACTGCCACATCATCTGCATACAACAACTTTGCTGATCTGATCCCTCTGACCTGTTTGCTAATGTAGTCCATCACCAGTATGAACAGCAATGGGCTCAGAGATTAACCCTGGTGCACACCCACTTCCACTGGGAACCCCTCTGTGAGACTGAACACTGTTCATACTTGAGTTATTGGGTCTTTGTACATAGCCTGCACTAATTCTACCAATGTTTCCGGGACTTCAAACCACCGCAGTACTGCCCAGATCAGCTTTCTTGGGACCTTGTCATATCTCCAAGTTTAGGAATGCCCAGTTGGACTCGTTCCTCATCTTTAGCTTCTTCTCAACTATCTGTCTCACTGCAAATATCAGGACATTTGTGGTGCATCCTGATCTGAATCTATAATGCTCATCTCCTATCTTACATTCTACTACACTGCGTATCCATTTATCAATCATCCTCCCCAGAACTTTCATGCAATGTGATAGGAGTTTGATGCATCTGTACCGCCCACAGTTGTGTATGTCCCCTTTGTTACTGTTCACTGGCATGAGTATGCTTATTCTCCAATCATACGGAATATGTCTTTATCTCCGGGTCTATATTAGAACATCGAAGTTTCAAAACTTTGAATGTTCTAATATCGAACCCCATTACAGGAAAGCTAAAAACATCGAACATACAGAACAGTAAATTTTTTCCTAGGGAAAAAATTTGTTGTTCCAAAACACATACACACAACACAAGCACACCAAACAAACAGCAATCCACACACATACACCTAAAATCTTACACCTAACCCTACACTAAACTATACACACACCACTAACTATCCACTTACCTTAACCCAAACCCTAACCCTAAGGTCCGTCACTATCGCACACTTACCTGAGCCGCACCCTAACTCTAACTCACCTACCCTGCCCTAACCCTCACATCCACACAATCACACACTTACCTGACCCGCGCCCTAACCCTAACTCTCCTAACCCACCCTAACCCTCACGTCCACACAATCACACACATACCTAACCCATGCCCTAACCCTAACTCACCTAACCCGCTCTAACCGTCACGTCCACACAATCGCACACATACCTAACCCACACCCTAACCCTAACTACCCTAACCCACGCTCAATCACACACTTACCTGAACCCGACCTGTAACTTTCCACCACAGCGCTGAAAATACCGAAGCAACAGAAACGGACAACCAAATTCTTTCCCTAAGAAAAAATTTGGTTTTCTGTTGCTTTGATATTTTCAACTTTCGTGTAATAGGGTTCAATACTAGAACATTCGAAGTTTTGAAACTTTGATGTTCTAATATAGACCCTTTATCTCCACACTGCTATTAGTACCCTCAGTAGCTATTTCTCCCTTATCTCACCCAGCGTCTTTATCATATCTGCTGTGACGTCATCTGAGCCTGCTGCTTTCCCTGACTTCATTTTCCTTAGTGCTATTGTTACTTTTTCTAGGGTGGGCTTCTCTTCTTCTCTCATCTTAGGCTGTGTCTGGGGCAGTACGGCTTCTGTGGGGTTTTCTTCATTTAGAAGTGGCTGGAGGTACTCCTTCCATCTGCTTTCGATGTCCTGTGGACTGGTGAGCAGGTTACTGTTGGCATCACTTATGAAGGGTGTGTTACTATCTTCTTTATCTTTCTGTCTTTGCTTTGCAACCTGATATAGTTTCTTTGTGCCACCTACTGAGTCACTTTCCAGACGTTGGTAGAGTGCCTCTGATGACCTGTTTTTTGCTATTTCAATGCCTTTCTTAGCTTCTTTGTTAGCCAACCAGTATTCCTTCCTAGCCTGGTCCATCTTTTCTACCTTCCACTTCTTTTGATACCTTCCTGGACTTCTGTATTCCACCACCAGCTTTCTTTATGTACCTTATTTCCATAATTGGCCTGGCCACATATCAGTTGTGTAGTCCTCACACGTGTTGTTTTTAGGAGCTGCCATTCTTCTTCAACTCCACCTATTTCCTCCTCTTCTTGGGATGCTAGAGCCCTGAGTAATCCCTTGAGCTGTTGTATTTTGTCTCTAGTCAACTTCCAGGTCTTCAGCCTGGTCTCTGTTAACCTTAGAGCCTTCTCTGACTATTGCTTGCAGCTGATTGTGGCAATCAGTGGTTTATGCTGCGGGCTGACTGTTTCAGTGGGGATGATTTTGAAATTGCTGATTCTACCCCAGTGCCTTTTCCGTACTAGGAGGAAGTCTGAGTTGCATGTTGGCCACTCTTGTATGTGATCATGTGACTGGCTCTCTTTCTGATCCATGTGTAGGCTACTATCAAGCCATTTGTCAGACAGAAGTCTAGAACGGCCTCTCCTTTATTCCTGTTGCCCCACCCATGTGGACCCTGGTAATCCTCATATCCTGTTCTGTCTGTCCTGATATGTGCATTTGAGTCACCTATTATCAACACCAATTCGTGTTCTCCTGCTTTATCTAGTAGGTCCTGCAACTGCTGTGTGAATGCACTCTTTTCCTGACTATCATACCCCTGCTGTGGGGCATAGACTGAGATTATGAATACTGCTCTGTCCGCACAGGTATTTTATTATAGCTATTTTTTTTTTGTTAAGATTTGAAAATGAGAGATGATAGCATGAGAGTCAATTCTATTTTTATTCAGAAGTGTAGGCCTGTTGTGGTATTAGCTTCATCAGTTTTCATAAAAATGCATTTTTTACTGGGATGGTGTTTATTTGCAGGCTGGGGCAAAGGTTCCTGCACAGTGCTGCACCTCTGAACACTGTATGTGCCTGGAACAGTCGACCAAATAACAAAAAAAACCCACCAGTTTCTGTTCACAGACTCCGCATATAACTGCACATCAACCAATATTCCGGTAAATCCGTTTATTAATAAAATAATAAAAAAATATTAATATTAAATATGTTGTCTTTTACATACGAGTTAAGCTTTTTCATCTACTCCATGTAGACTTCATCAGAACAATTCTTTATTGCCACATCCGGCTTAAATATAATCGTCAGCCAATCTCCTACTTCAACTCATTACAATTACATGGATAAATCAGAATTTAAAGTGCTCAGTGCTTAGTTTCCTTGTAGATCGCCTTTTTTAAAAAAATCATGTCATATCTATTAAAACTTCCTGTATTTTGTACATATATCATCAAATATATATAAACATTTGGATACAAATAAACACAAAGGGCATTTATTCTTATTAACAAAGAAACATTTTGTGACATTATATTTGAGACTGTTTTTCCAATGGAAAAGTTTCTTGGAGAATATGAAAAAAGACTGTAATCCATGGAATCTTTATGTGATAAAAGCATTTAACAGGAAACAAAAATGAAACTTCATGTACAATTTCAAACAGCGGTAGAAAGAGACACTTTGAAAGGACATTTGAAAACTTTATATAAATAAGTACTGCACTTTACCAAAATTTATGGCAAAAGGGGTTTATGGTCTGGTGGCTGAGATTGTAATACTGTGTTAAAAATAGAAAGAGAAAAATATACATATACCAAGCATGATAAATTGCAAGTGGAATAGAGGTGTCATAAAATACTAGGGACACCCCAAAACATGTTTTCCTTTTGTGGAAAAGGACATTTGATAAGTAACTGTGACAAAAATGTTATACTTGTGGGGAAATGGGATATGACACAAAAAATGCATGATAAATGTGGAGGGGAATAAGGGTGTTTATAAAATACTGAGGACAACCCAAATATTATTCTTTTTATGGAAAAGGACATTTGATAAGCAACTGTGATAAAAGAAAATGTTAATATTTGTGGGGAAATGGGACATGATGCAAAAATGTGAATGTAAATGTTATAAATGTAACAAAATTGGACATTTATAGATGGATTGCAAAACTGAAAATAAGAGGAAGGAAAAAGAAAACCAAAGAGAAGAAAACGAACAAACAGAAGGACTTTTAGAAGTAGAAATAGAAGAAAAAATCAGATGAGAAAAACCTAATAAACAGGACATAGAAGAAGGTTCTGAAATAAGTGATGAGCAAGACATAAACTGGGAGGTAGTAAGAGGAAAAAAGAATTATGTTAGTAAAAGGGTAAAAGACAGAAAAATAACATTTAAGGGGATAAGTACAAAAGAGAAAACGAAAGGAGAGGGATGAAAAAGAACAGATACAGCTAATGAATGGCGGTTGGTATTATAGTGAAGGTATAGGACTTACAAACACAAGGTGCAGTGTTTGATTCTTACCTTTGGGAAGGACATTTGCTAGGCTTAGAATGTCGCATTAAGAAAGCTAGCTATGAACTGATGAAACCACGAATCTAAAAAAGGGAAAATGAAAATTTTAGAGTGCTTTTTGTAAATCTGAATAGTATTAAGAATATAATAATACTGCGGTAGTGGTGCTGCGGTAGCATTGTCGCCTCACAGTTAGACGTTGCCCGTTCGATTCTCAGTTACAGCATCTCCTGTGTGGCGACATGTGTGAATGGGTGTTCCTTCATTGAAGGTTGTGTGTTAGGCCCGGCAAGCCAGCACGTAAAACTCTACTGCCAATCATTAGCGGACCGGAGTTCCGCTGTGGCGACCCCTAACTGGGAAAAGCCGAAAGACACAAACATAAACATTAAGAATATAATAATGAATAGGGATTTTGGAATGGTGTAATACGTGTGATGTAGATATAATTATATTAGAAGAAACAAGATTTTTAAAAATGAAAGATTACAAACAAAGAAAACTATTAGGAGGAAACATAATATGGAATTTGGGAAATGAGAGATGATCTGGAATAGCTGTATTATGTAGAAATACAGTAAAGATATTAGATGTAACTGTGAAAACCTTGCGGCAACTAATGCCACTAAATGTGAAGTAGATGCTCTTACCCAGTCTGTTTCAATGAATAATTCACAAAACACAACTTTGGCACCAAGAGCATAGAAGGATTGTGTACTACTGCCCTGGGTCTGGGTTTCCAACCTCCATACCCAAATTAGACTGTACACTGTTCACTTACAGCCACAACACTCTCTTCATGAACCAATGTCTCCCAGAGCCACATTATCCACAGAAATTGCCTTTCACTCAAAGTATTATTTTTCACACATACACACAGTTTCCAGGGAAATCTGCTGAATTCTCCAGTTCCACACAGCTTTCTTCATGGCCTAGTAGTACTGGCACCACTCTTAAAGAAAAATCAGACATACAGTTACCTGTATGCCATGATGGTGCCACTTGCTATCTCTTTTACAGATAGTTGACTGAAGCACTCTCAAAGGCATGGCCTTTATGGTTTCTTATTCCTCAGTGTAAATGGTTACCTTCTTCTCAATTAAGTAACAGTGTATAAACACTATTGTAATGAATAAATACCAGCCACAATAGCTTAAAGATAATTAAAACGGGGTTTACTTAAATAATAAAGACAATGGTACAAATACCAAATAAAATATACACAGTTTGGCACACAAAGAAGATTAAAATACAGTACAATAAGCACAGATAGAATGCATACAGAAAAATCTAACACCAGCTATTTACGTTTCCTAGCTAGTTGCTACAAGGAGTACTGTACCTTAAAATGACTAGCTAATTTCCACAGATAGGATGTTCCCACAGCAACTTCACACTAGTCTTTCCACATTTGATTAAGTCACAATTATATAGCCAAAGTCCTTGTGTGACTTCATTGTTGCTAACGGAGACTGGTCATAAACCAGCTAGCCCCATACCCATTACAACAGTAAGAGTTTGTCCCAATACCTTCACAACTGTTTCTTTTTTAATTGCATTCCAAATGGGCCTTAAAAAGTTTCAGTGACCGTTCCATTCCAATGCTGTTTCATCATTGTCTGTTATCTTAGAAGAAGGTGCCATCCTGTATGTGAACTAGCCCCTCACTCTGTCGTTTAACATCTGAACAAGCAAAAGTCTTTACTAGGTAACATATATAGTGCAAACCAACACGCCAGAAACAGAAGAAAAAAAGAACAACATACAAAGAGGAATGCATTTTGCTCGCTTCAGACTAGCAGAAGCACATTTCACAAACATTCACTTTTAGCCTAGCATCTCCTCTGGCTTCACATTTCTCCCCCCTTTAAGAATCTCTAGTGAGTTTTTTGAAGGTATCCCTCAAGAAACATAGCTTGTGACAAGAGTGCAGTCTTTTATAAGTTATCCCATACCCTGTCTAGATAATCCATATGCATTTCTTTTGGCAGCACCACAGTGATGTCGGATGGTCATGTTATAGGACTGCAAAGCTAAACTCCATCTAAGAAGTTTTCAATTCTGTCTACTTGCTCTGTGTAGCCATTTTAAAGGGTTATGGTCTGTAACAACAGTCAACTTTCTCCCAAACAAATAAGGTTGTAGCTTATGCAGTGCCCAAATGATACACAAGACATTCTTTCTCTTTGGCTGCACAAGATTCCTCTCTGGGTTGAACTTTGTGACTCAAACACACAGCTGGGTGCTCTTCTCCCTCTGAGGAAACCTGGCTAAGTACAGCCCCCACCCCATAGTTAGAAGCATCTACTTGTACAATGAATTCCTGATGATAATCAGGAGTGGCTAATACAGGCGGTCCACTAAGAGACTCCTTGAGCTTTTGAAATGCCTGCTTACAGGATGGTGTTCAAACAACCTTATCTGGCCTATCTTTCCTGGTGAGGTCTGCAGGCAAACAATGGGAAGATTAACCAGTGTAGATTTAAAATGAAAAGAACAAGTATATATAATGATATCATTATATGCATACACTAATTGTAAATAAAGGGAATGTATATTGCATCAGGTTTTAGACAATGTAGTGATAAATAGGAATATTACAATAACAGGAGACTTTAACTAGATTTAAGAGGTAAGCACAAAAACAAAGGAATTGATATAACAAAATGTTAGAAGTTATAAAACGTGGCACTTTAAAACTTTAGGGCAAAACTTCATGAACTTACAAAAAGGGTATGTATAGAACTGAAATATATTATTTTATAGTATAAAAAGGTTTAGTTATAAGAGAGGGGGAGGTAGTTGAAACAGGATTTTCTGATCATCTTGCAATATGGCTAGAGATAAAAGAAAACAAGGAACATATAAAAATAAACAAACAAATAAAAAGGATAAATGTGAAAGCATGGAATGAAGAAGGAAACAGGTGGACAGTAGTCTCTCCTTTGATAATCACATCGCCACAGTGGTCAGGAAATCCTTCTACGTGGCTCATCTCATCACAAAAGGATTCTCATCCAGAAAAAAAGAGGTCATTGTTCCCCTTTACTCATCACTCATTAGACCCATTATAGAATACAGTGCCCCTTTTGGTATGTACCTCACAAGACATCTACAACAACTGGAAAGACCACAGAAATACCTCACAAAGAGGATTACTGGCCTCAAACAGATGCCCTATGCAGGCCGTCTCAAAAAACTACAGCTTTACTCCATCGCATATCGCCTACTCAGCGGCGATCTCTGCCTAACATACAAAGCTATATCAAACCCAGAGCTGTTGGACATGCTCCACTTAAAGAAATCCCAATCCCTCCGAGCTACACGCTCTAGGGACCTTAACCTTGTCACCACAATAAACAGAACATGTTGGAGGGATAGATTCCTGTCCCAGAGACTTCCCATACTCTGGAACAGAATACCTATCTATGTCAAACAGAGCTCCTCATTAGCATTCTTCAAGAAAAATCTTGATGATTGGATGGGAAATGGGAAATTCACCCCAGGGATCACTTCTGTGGCTCTGCTCGACAGGGGCATAGGAAAATATTTTTCTTGGGTGGCGAAAGCCAGGGTATATTTTTTGGCTAGGCTTGTATGGGCCCTAGGGCCGATAGCCTAGTACCTACCTATGAACCTATGAAACATTAGTAATACAGTTATGGAAAGATCATATTACTATGACAACATTTTATAAAAACTGGTCTGAATGGTGAGTGATATTTAAGGAAAATATAAAAAATGTTTTTCACAGTGGCAATATAATGTGAGAAAACTAGAGAAAGAAAACTATAAAAAACATATAATGATGCATTAAAAGATTTAGAACATAATGATAGAAAGTACTTTGACAAAGTAAAAGAATTACATGAAAGAAATAAAAAAATACAAGGATTGTTATATAAGCAAAGATAGTTTTTACGAAGAAAAAGAGAAGTATTGAGTTACTTAAGCAGATTAGTAAAGGAAGCTGGCAGTGTAATTTATTTATTCATTATTTATTTAACATTTTTTACCAGGAAAGTCTAACTTGGAGTGAGCCAATTTTCAGAAGAGGCCTGGGGAGAAATGCTCCAGATGCATGTCTTTGTAACATGGGAGGAAACCCACACACATGCAGGGAGGACATGCAGACTACGCACAGAAGGCACCCCAGCTGAAAATCGAACTGGAGAGCCTCTTGCTGTGAGGTGACAATGCAACCACTGCATGCCCATAATGAGAGAAATAAAAAAGTGTGAAAGGAGACATAGAAAGAACTCAGGAAAAGATTATGAATAGTGTACTACGATATGTACAAGAAATGTTTAAAGAAAAGAAAGAAAACAGTGAATAAAACATGAAAAGTAAAAAGTTAACAGAAAAAGAGAATAAAAAGTTGGAAAAGGAGATTTGTTTAAGTGAGCTAGATAAAGTATTAGAACACGTAAATACAGATTTAACTACAGGATCAGATGGAATATAGTATGAAATATATAAAAAAATAATGGATTGGCAAAAAACATAAATATTTTGAATAAATGGTTAAATTAAGGTTTTGTGTATAAAGAATTATGTAGTGGAATCTTAAATTCATATGGAAGAAGGAAGAGAGAAGACAATTAAAAACTAGAGACCAAACGTATTGAATAATAACAATTATTATAATAATTATAATAATATATTATTAAATAATAACGATTATAAGATCTTGATGAAAATAATACAAAAGAGATTTGAAACTAAAATGGAAAATATTATGGAAATAATATATATATATATAGTATAAAGGGGAAGGTTGTTAAGAATTATGAATGATAGAGAATGTGTGGATGATATTATGAATAGAAAAGAAAAGGTGAAAATCATGATAGGAGACCTTAATAAGGCATCTGACACAATCTGACATGAAATCTTATGGGTAATAATGGAAGAAAAGAAGTGAGAAAGATAGGAAATTATCTATGTTAGTATATTGTAATAATAACGTAAAAATACTTGTAAATGGCTGGTTAAGCCAAGAGGTACATATGAAGAGCGGTGTAAGACAGGAGTGTCCAATGAGTTGTGTACTCTTTGCATTAGTTATGAATGTGATTGTATGTGAAATTAATTACAAAATGAAGGAGGTGGGGTATAAAACACATAAGAATTCCAGTTCTGTTAGCATATGCAGATGACATTATAATAACTGCAAAAAAACAAAATTTGGATAAAATAAGTAATAATTTGCACAAATGAATATCTAGAAATGATAGGGATGTATTTAAATAAAGAGAAAAGCAAAAGTTTAGGTGATTTAGTAAAGATAAGGGGTATATATTTTACAGTGAATGAAATTTCTGTGTTGGGTATAAAATTTGGTAAGAAAGATGTTAGAATTCAATGAGAAAAAAAACAATAGAAGAAATAAAACAAACCTTTCTTTTCTGGAGAACACATAAATTATCATTCAGAAAAAGATGTATTTCATAAATTCAGTACTGATGGGAAAATAGCATACTTACAAAGTGTATTTATGTTGCCAACAGTATTTGAAAAGGAATTATTGCAGATAATTTTATGTTTTCAATTATGTACGGGGTTCCAGATTAAACCAGTAAAAAGTGGAGTTTTGTATGTAAATTAAGAAGAAGGAGTTTGAGTTCATTAACCCACTGGTATATGCTACTTCATCGACGTTGTAAAAACTGTTAAAGTTGATAAATGAAAAAGATGACAGATTAGTAGTAAAATTGTATAAATATAAGTATGACAAATTTGGGGGTATGGTAAAAAAGAGTAAAAGATTAAAAGAGTGCATAAACGAAGAAGTAAAATGTTACCAACAAAAAATATTTTTGTGGAAAAATAAAAATTGATGATATTGAAAAAGATAGAAAAATATGGTACAAAAATGAAATGATAAAACATTACTATGTAAAACAATACGAAAATCTAAAGGATGAAAAAAATTAAAGCTATAAAAATAAGAAGCAAATGGCATAATCAGGAAGTAGAATGTCAAGATTTGTTGCTGACACTAGCAATAGATTACCAGTAAAAGGAAGTATGCATATACGAAGAAAAGTGATGGCATTTTATATTGCCAAGAAGAAGAAGAAACTAGGGAACATATGTTTTTGAAATATATAAAAAAAGAGTAAAAACAGTGTGGGGAAAACTATATAAAGAAGATTTTCTGAAAATATACACGAATAAAAGAAACATGGATATGATTAATTATGGATATAAGAACAGAGGTAAATAATATGTTTAAAGAATAGATAAAAATGTTATTTTATGTTATATAGGCTATATGGGATGAAAGAATAAATGAAATTATGCTTTGTTAAATAGATTTTAGCAACAGTAAAATCAGATGGTAGTTATGGAAAAAGGACTGGGAGACTTATAGGGATGAAAATGTAACGATTGTAAATAGATTTGTATATCTATTTGTACATATTAAGGACTGTTACTCTTTTCAAAAGGTGCCATCTGATCTTTTACATCCCTGTAAGTTACCACCATCTCAAGCAGATGGGGCTTCAGTTTAGCATCTTGTCCCAAGGATGACACACTCAGAAGTACAGCATCCCCATTATGCTGCACTGCAGTGTCAGCTATCGATGTATCTGTTGTGGGAAATGAACCTACAGCCTTCTACACTGGAAGTGAGTATGCTACCTATTGCACCAATGGAACTGCCTTATAAAAGACACATAAACTAGGAGGACATGCAGATCCCACACAAAAGGCACCTAGGTGAGAATGAGACTGAGAATATTACCAAATGCTGTGATGCATCAATGCAAACCAAAGCTCCACAGTTATTATCCCCAGTGCATGTCTGCATTTATTTTTCTTGTATTTATTATCCTGAAAAGATGCAACTGTAATTTCAAATGGTAATAGTCTGTTTTCTTCTGAATGTTTAAGGACAGATTTTTGTAGATCAGTACAAAAAATGAAAGCATGCACAATGCTGAAGGTGATTGGGAAGGAGGGAATAGTGTTTTTTCCTGGTAAGATACAGTGCTTTGTCTGGATGTCTAGGAATTTTAGTTCAAAAGAAAGACTGATACCAGATTATACTTTTTTTATTTTTATCAGTTCTTGCTCTCTCTCTCTGTCTCTTTCGGCTTTTCCCGGTTAGGGGTCGCCACAGCAGATCACCTTGTTCGCTCATGATTGGCAGTGGAGTTTTATGGTGTCGAGTTGCCAGCCCGGTGCCCAACCTTATCAGTTCTTGATAAAGGTTAAAAAATAAATTCCTAGGAACTGTTGCTCCATTAGACCATTCTTTTATCAGCTTTGACTTTATCTGTATTTCCAAGTATATCACAACATAAAATCTGTGTATGTGCATCTACTCTTTTGCCAGGTACCGCTCCTAAACTGTAAACATGCTCTTCTTCCAAGACATCTCTAGTCTCATATTCATTTCTCTTTCACTGAAAAGAACATCACATGATCACCATAATCAGCCAGGTGCCCATCAACAAAATAATTTCTTTCTCTCTTCAAATATTTACATTTATTGGTCGTCCCACTGTATTCCATACAATCAGAATAGAAAGTGCTCACCCCCTTCCAATCTAGCTTGTTTTTTTTTTTTTTAAATTAGTGGCTCTCCACTTAAACAGATAAAACGTAAGTTACCCCCTCTTTCATATCTAACTGCTTAGTGCACACTGCAGCTCTTAGGATATTAATGCATTTTTCCATCTTACCTTTAAAAACTGCAACATCTACTGCAAGAACACCAATTATTGGAGAGTCCACATTCTGCCTGACAGTAGCCATCTTGGGATTAGTCAGAGAAGGAGCACAGAGGACATTATTTCCTGGGGACTGCTGATCACCAGAAGCCTAGTAACTGCTTCATAGATGCCAGCTTGGAATTTGTGCTTATATTTTGTACCTGTTGACAGGAAGAGCTAAGTGCATAGCTTCCTTACTGTTTCTGGTTGGGTATTTGGGAAGTGAGTGTTTGTACTTGTCCTTCCTGATTGGTCTGGTTGTTATTCATGGCATCTACTAGGAAAAGGCTACAAGCCTACAGACCCTTGCATCATCTGGGATCACCAAGCAGGCTTTGGCCTGCTTCTCATCTTGGGATTGGCGCTAATGTTTTATTTCAGGTGAGAAAGAAAGCAAAGGAGCATTGTATCCCAGGAGAGTGAAGCTGTGGTGAGACCAACATTAGTAGTCGCCAGGCCTGTAGTGAGACCAACACTAGTAGTCGCCAGGCCTGTAGTGAGACCAACACTAGTAGTCGCCAGGCCTGTAGTGAGACCAACACTAGTAGTCACCAGGCCTGTAGTGAGACCAACACTAGTAGTCACCAGGCAGTAGCTATTTAGGTAACTCTGATCTTTTCATTTTATTCTTCAAGATCATTCTTTTTTTTCATTAAATACTACTTGATTTGTTTCTAACTTCATAATATCTTCCTAAATACTTTATCCATAAATCATCAGGCCCTACGTATTAGTTCCCTCTCAAGTGTTTGGCAGTGCCCTGTATAGCCACAGGCACCTTGAGTTAATATTTTTCCTGTAAAAGCACCATTGAAATTTCACCAGTACCTAGTTGCACACAGGACAACTAATTTGCAGTGATAAACACTGTCCCCAGAGTTGCAAACCAGATACTCCTGATAATACTTTATATTCTCACTCCAACTGTCTAATCAATAAAACAGGCTCGGTTGCCATGGATATGAACTTTCCCACTATCTCCGTTACCAGCTTGGTAGATATGGGCATCTTGAGGCAATGTAGACATTGCCTCATGTTTACTTACAACCAGTTAATTCTCAAACTGATATTTTAAGTGTGAGATGCATTTACAAAATGTCACTGGAAGCAAAGCTCTCACGTAAAAGCACTCCTAATGCCAATCAGGTTGTCAGTAGTACATACACTGCACCCATCACACACAATTTAAAGCAGACACATAGACCCACATATGCTGAGACACTTAAATGCAACCTTCTTAAACTCACAGACCTCCTTGATGAAGTACAAATAACAAATACCCTAAGCAACCCCGAATGCACTCTTTCAAAACAACACCCACATCGACACGTACTCTCATGGAGCCTCTACTTCTAAGCTCATAGGGCATGCCGCCACGCAATGCAACATTCTGGTCATGTGAGACACACTGATGTCCCTATCACCAGGCTGAGTAAGGAGAAATCTTTAAATTAAAATAATATAGTCAAAGGTCAATTAGTTAGAGATGCCCATATGACTTCTGATGATGGAGACGGAGATAGATAGATACAAAAAGTAGCACAATTATTTTACAAAAAAGGGTATCCAGCTAACATAGTGGAGAAAAATGTAGAATATGTTAAAAATGAGTGGGGTAAAAAATTTAAACCCCTGTTAGGTGATGTACTACAGGAAAAATAAAATTTAGAAGAGGAGAAACAATTTCATAGGGCTATGGTTATTCCTTTTTGTGGACAAGTCAAACAAGTGAAAAAGATTTTTGAGGACAATTGGTCCATTCTTAAAAATAACCCTAGAATATTTTCAGTTGTTGGGAAGGAACCCACTTTCGTATATAAAACTGGGCTCAATTTAAAAGGGCCATTTGAACTTACTAACAAAAGTCAGGTAGTGGGTAATAGTGGTACAAGATGTGGTGCGTGTGCACAATGCAAGTTTATACAAGCTAAGAACATGGTAACCCTGCAAATATTTTGAAGTCTAAGGTTTTCTTTGAAAAAGGAAATTATCAAACATCAGGGGTGATATATCTGGCAGCTTGCAAAACCTGTCCAGCTTATTACATACACAAGACAGAAAGGCGTCTTAGGAACAGAATATACGAGCACCAGTACCAGATTGCTGCAAGAAATATAAATAATGCCCTATATAAACATTCATTAGTATGTGCAAATTTTGTTCAGTTTTTATTTGGTATTGGAGTGAGTAAGACCAAATCCTAGAGGGGGAGATTACAGGAATTATATAGAGGAAAGGGAAATGATGTGACAAATAAAACTAGCTGAGACCCATGCAACAGGTCTTAATGAAATGGTATCCTTAAAAGCAATATTAATGAGGAAAGCTACCTCATAAGTACTGTGTATCTTAGTCTATGTGTGTGGGGGGTCAACTACACAGTATACATATGTTTTAAAGCAAGTCAATGGATAAAATGTGGTTGATTTTTTATCTTAAATAATTTTTTAAGTCTACATTTGATGAATGTCTTGGAATTTGAAAAGTTCTTTTTTATAAATGATGTTTGTTAAAATGTTCTTGCGATAAAAGGTGTCTGACATTTCATTTGAGCATTAAGGTAGTTGTATCTTTAAAGGATTGTGAAGGGTGATGACATCACTCATTTTTAACAGTACTTAAAGGCTGTACTATGGAGTGCAGTTAGATTCTGATGAAGTCTCCAGTTTCAGGGGATGAAAGTACTCAATCTCTGTCTTTGTATGTTGGAAGAATAAAAACAGCTTGGACTGAAGAGTTTGACTGACTGGAAGCATTTCCTACTGCTTTACAATGTATGTTTTGGAATTTTTTTAGTTATATTTTACACTGTGGTTACTTTTGGTTCTTTATTTGATGTATTCAAACGTATTGGAAACACCTACCATCCAACCCAATATCATATTCATGGGTGACTTTAATTGCCCCACTATTAAATGGGAATCATATACCATGTCAAAATTAAAGGCAAATAGATTTCTGGATTAAATAAATACAAACTCCCTGCACCAGATTGTCAATATACCAACCAGGGATGCAACCATACTGGATCTGGGAGAGTGCTGCACATGCCATTTTGTAATGTCTTCTCTGGTAAGGTCAGACCACAAAATGGTCTACTCTGAAGTAAAAATAAAACCTGGAACTCCAGCTAACCCTGGAATACTCAGGAACAACTCTTAGGATAACTTCCTACTATTAAGTGATACCCTGACAAAATTTAAAGCCCCCATAAACTCTTAGAACACGGATGCCTACGCAGAGCTGTTCACAGAAACCTATCCAAGCATGTTAACAGCTGCATAAAGGCAGTTGTAACCACCAAAAAGAAATACAGAATTAACTCAAAAAAAACAAGCCACCCTGGTGGAATCACAACATCAATAGGCTGTATAACAGAAGGGAGAAAATCATAGCAAAAATTAGAAGGTGCAGCATCCAATAGGAGAAAAGCAAAATCATCAAATTAAACCAACAACCAATAGGAGAAAAGCAAAATCATCAAATTAAACCAACAACCAATAGGAGAAAAGCAAAATCATCAAATTAAACCAACAACCAATAGGAGAAAAGCAAAATCATCAAATTAAACCAACAACCAATAGGAGAAAAGCAAAATCATCAAATTAAACCAACAACCAATAGGAGAAAAGCAAAATCACCAAATTAAACCAACAACCTGGAGGACAAATAAAGTCTACCACACCCTAATTTGAGGTAAAATTGGCCTCCCAGGTCAAGGACAACTGCAAGGCATTCTTTATCTGTGTCCGCAACCTCAAAGGCAATGCACAATTGTGTGCAGAGCTCATTGTTAATGGAACCACCTATGCTGAGCCAGAACATATAGCAACCTACTGGCCAACAAATTCATCTCCAACTTTAACCCCTCCCTCTCTCCCTCAACCTTTCCTCAAGAAATACCGTCAAATATAACTCCCCCTGCTATCACTGGGGAACAGGTCCTTAATGTTCTCTCTCTCTAAGGCCAAGAACACTGCATCAGTGGGCCCAGACAGCATCCCAGGATGCCTTCTAAATAGCATGAAACATGACCTATCAGGTCCTCATGAATGGGCATTTAACTTTAGTCTCCAAACAGGCTTCATGCCTCATGAATGGAGAACAGCAACAGTCATCCCTCTGCGCAAGGGTGAGCTGTCTACAGACCTTGGAAACTAAAGACCCATATGTCTCACTAGTCTCATATGTAAAGCCATGGAAATAATTATCATGGAAATGATCAGTAATGACATAGGAAATCTCCAGACACTGGCCCCAACCCAATTTGGTTCATCATGGGACAGGTCATACCTACTCAACCAGGTGGACTTCTTTGAGAAGTTCACCAAAGCAATGGACGAGGGCAAAATGGTTCACACCACTCACCTTGACCTGGCCAAGGCATCTGACACAATACCTCGCTTAGGTATTGTTGACAAACTTAAGAGGTTAGGTACAATCCCTTATGTCACACAGTGAATAGCCAACTGGTTCACAGACAGGACTCAAGAAGTTTGAATTGGGGAGTCCACCTCTACAAAGAGGCCAGTCACAAGTGTAGTCCCACAGGGATCGGTCCTGGGACCACTCCTTTTGGAATTTACTTCTCTAAAGTCAAGGCCAAAGTCAATGGCCTCTGGCTGACTAAATTTGAAGATGATTGCAAATTAGGAGCTGTCACTGAATTGCCCACTGACACAAATGTTCTCCAGGAAGTGCTGACACATACAAACAAATTATGTCAGCACCATTTGATTACAATTAAATGCCACGAAATGCATAATAGTATTCTTCAGGAAGTCATCCACCCTTGGTAACTATCATGTTGACAACACACCCCCAAGAGTTGACACAGTAGTCCAGGACCTGAGGAAACACATACACAGTAATCTTGCCTTTGACCATCATATGTCTGCAGTAGTGTGGAAATCATTCTATGTTATATAACTTATAAACAAAGGTATGGCATCTAGGTTCAAGGAAGTCAGTGCTCCATTGTATTCGGCATGCATCAGACCTATCATTTATCATTGAGTACAATGGCCCCTTTGGTATGTAGCGCGTAAAAAATGACTTGTATAGTCTGTTCTGAATTTGTTTCACAACTATTCAGTCTTTGACTGCATAAACAAGTCATTACTTATGCCTGGCCTATAAGGCACTCTCCAACCCTGCCCTAATGGAAATGCTGCACATCCGCAATTCAAATGGTGCAGGAGTCACTCATTCTAGGGATCTCAACCCAGCTTGTGATATTAACATAACATGCTGGAGAGACAGATATGTCTCCCACAGACTGCCTCTTCTCTGGAGTAGACATCTTATTCATGTAAAACAGAGCTCCTCGCTGACCTTATTAAAATGCATCCTAGATAACTGGACAGTAGACCTGAAATTCGTCCCTGGGGTGGTACCCATTCCCTCATGGACAGGGGTAGCCGGTTTGATCACAGACCTGGTCTGTTTATAAATTAATTATGCAAACTACCGAAAAAGAAAAAAAATGGCATACTTCGTAGTAACATGACTAGTCTCGGACTGCTAGCCTAGTAACCTCCTATGAACCTAACCAGACATATCCAACAAATGGAACATCCACAGGTTGTTCACTAAAAGAATACAGGGCATAAGTAACATGTCCTGTGTAGACCACCTCAAGGCCCTATCCCTGTATTCTGTCTCCTACAGGCTGTTGAGGAAAGATCTATGCCTGGCATACAAGGCATTGTCAGACCTCACTCTGATAGACCTCCTGCATATCCACAAAACAAACTGCACCAGAATTACTCATTCTAAAGACTTAAACTTTACCTGTGATATAAATAGGACCAGCTGGAGAGACAGGTATGTATCCTAAAGCCTATCCCTTCTCTGGAACAGGCTCCCTATCCATGTGAAGCAGAGCTACTCCCTAGCCCAATTCAAGTATAACTTAGACAACTGGATGGCGAACAGGAAATTCATCCCTGGTTTGGCACCTATGTTTCCAATGGACACAGGCAGCCTATAAATGGTTCATCTCCCAGGACCCTGCTTGTAAATGTTTCAACTCCCAAGCCCCTGCTTACATTATCAAAGATACCAGAGATTGTCAGAGATTTAGGATGCAAGGCGAGGCTTTAAAAGGCCTTTGTGGTCATTAGCCTAGTAAACAGCTATGAACCCATGAACCTATAATCTGCAAAGCCTTGCTTACTGACCAGTGTCTATTGCTTGCTGACAAACTCATTCAAACCTTTCTTTGTTTGTTCATTTATTTTCTAGTATTTCAGAGAACACATGGAGGAACATTAAGGCCATTATAACACTATTTCTACAATGCCCTCTTGTCTTTTTTGTCCCACTGTCTGGCACTGTTTGCCCTCAGAAAGTCACACATTCACTTAATATTGCTTCCTTCAGGAGTCATTTAAACTGTCATCTGAACTGATTAAGAAGCAAAAGATACCTTCTTTATTGTGTAATAGATGCAGAACAAAAGGCATCTCAGCCAGAGTCCAGAAAGAGTCACAGCCAATATGAGATGCCTGTCAGTACATACTGAGTGCATCATGCATTGACCTTAATGGTCAGCTAGTCCTAAATGTACAGTGTAGTCCAATGTTGCTCTGAGTGCTGCTTTCCTGATGTAAAACGAGGTGGACAGTTCTGAAGGAGGCAAGGCAAACAGCACCATTCACTGACCACAAGGCACAAAACTGCGTGCTCAGCAATAAGTGTCAAGGGCATTATGTGATAAAAATACAAAGTACAGCACACTGTGAACCCTGCAATGAAATAACACAATCAGTACTGGCTGACAGTGGACATACGGCAAAGACACTAGCCACGCTCTGAGAATCGAACTTCATTGGCACTCAAACAACATGCTGATGTTTAGGGAAACAGGGAAAGCCGCTGCATGTTCATAGGTTGGTAGTAGACTATTGGCCCTAGGGCCTATACAAGCCTAGCCATAACAATTCCCCGGCTATTTCTTCCCAGAATATTTACTTCCCTGGTCCCCTGTCTCCCATCCAATCGTCAAGGTTCCTTTTAAAGAGGGCCAAAGAGGCGCCCAGCTTGACATGTATGGGCAGTCTATTCCAGAGTATGGGGAGTCTCTGGGTCAGGAACCTATCCCTCCAGCATGTTTTGTTCATTGTGATGACAAGGTTTAGATCCCTGGAGCGTGTGGCTGTGAGGGATTGGGATTTCTTTAAGTGTAGCATGTCCAGCAGCACTGGGTTTGACATGGCCTTGTATGTTAAGCAGAGAGCGCCTCTGAGTAGGCGATATGCAGCAGAGTATAGCTGGAGTTTTTTTAGATGGTCAGCATAGGGCATCTGCTTTAGGCCTGTGATTCTTTTAGTGAGGTATTTCTGTGGCCTTTCCAGTTGTTGCAGATGTCTTGTGAGGTGCATACCAAATGGGCCATTGTACTCTATAATGGGTCTAATGAGGGATGTGTACAGTGGGACAATGACCTCCCTTTTTCTGGATGAAAAGCCCTTAGTGATGAGGTGTGCCACATAGAAGGATTTCCTGACTGTTGTGGCTATGTGATTATTGAAGGTGAGACCACTGTCCACCTGTGTCCCTAAGTCCCATATCAAACTTTCGGTGTTTAGTGTACTGCCACTTATGTGGTAATTCATGGGTACATGGTTTTTCCCAAAGGGGATAACTATACATTTCTTGGCAATGAGCTTGAGCCCATGGCTCTGGCACCAAGCATCTGTTTCTGTAAGGCCCTTTTGTAGAGTATCCACATCATTTGGGGATTCAATAATGGCTCCCAATTTGCAGTTATCTGTGAACTTTGTTAGACAAAGTCCCTTAGTGCTGGCCTGTACTTCAGAGAAGTACATGCCAAACAAGAGCAGTCCCAGGACTGAACCCTGAGGTACTCTGCTTGTAACTTGTCTGGAGCTGGATTTTGAGTCGGCTACTTTTACAGTGTGGGTTCTGTAAGTAAGCCAGTTGGCAACCCATGGAGTGATGTAGGGATTAATGCCCAGCTTAGTAAGTTTATCTATGATTCCAGAGTGGGGGATGATATTGAAGGCCTTGACAAGGTGCAGATAGGCTGTGTGGACCGCCTTTCCCTTGTCCACGGCTTTGGAGACTGATTAGAAGAAGTCAGTCTGGTTGAGGAGACAAGATCGTCCCTTTACGAAACTAAACTGGGTGGGGTCCAGTGTTTGAAGGTTGCTAATGCCTTTGTTTATAAGTTCCATAATAATGTGTTCCATGGCTTTGCAGATCAGGCTCTTCAGAATGATGGGACGATAGTTCCCGGGATCCAAGGTGGATCCCCCCTTATGGAGTGGGATAACTGTAACTGTGCCCACTCATTGGGCACGAAGCCTGAGGTGAGGCTATGATTAAACATGACATTTAGGTGAGGTGCCAGTTCATTTTGTAGTTCATGTAGTACACAGCCCAGGATGTCGTCTGATCCCATGGATGCTGTATTCTTAGCTTTGGAGAGTGCATTTTTTACCTGTGTGGCCGTGATTACCGGAATTTGGAAATCTTTTGGTACTGAGATGATTGTTCATTGTTACTCTGTACACACACACACACACACACACACACACACACACACACACACACACACACACACACACAGACATATGCATATTTGTGTGATAAGTATTACAGGTTCAATGACAAAGCAGTGCATATTAGAGAGCAAAGACAGACACTTGAGCTCTTTATAGAATCACCCATCTCAGTGAACTGAAATACAAAATCTTGAAATCAAAAGCTTGAAAGCAAAAACAAATATAGTACAATAGCTAAAATACTACAGATTCCATGGTCATTATTACAGATTACTAAGTCCTGGTTTATGCAGGGGGGCCTAATGCACCCCTACCCTCCCACAGAATGTTATTATTCTCATTCTAAAATGGCACAGTCTCAGACATTAGTGCAATACCTGCTTTTAAACAGGTCCAAATGTTGCACAATTTCCAAGGCTGTCTGCCTTTGGAGTGATAACTAAGAAGTAGATATAGGCGGCTGGGGACAATGATGAGGTTTGAATCCCACGCGTAGACTACTTTGCAGATACTTTTTTTTCAGAGTTGTTTTTAAGCTTGAATTCAACATTTTAGTGACATTGTACTAAAGGAATTTTCAGTTCCAGCCATTTGGTCTTGGATTTTGAAGTTCACTCCTCTGAGATGAGGATTATATAAAGAGTAACAGGGAGTCATGTGCAGGAGTGGGTAATGCAGTTCAGAAATATTATGACCTGTGTCTGGTTCATTGCCACTTCATCAGTGGAACCTGTATAATAAGGGGGTGGGGCAGGGCTATATTATGGTGAGGTCAGCTTTGACCATGGCTACAATTTTAAATAAATAACTGATTGTATGCAATGCGTTACTATGTTATCCAACAGTGGGTAGAAGTGACTACTGTTTAGTAAACACAATTCACTCATGTTGTACAGATGACCTTTGAAAAAGAGCAAAACATGGCATGTTTACAGCTAGTGGGATTTGGCTTTATTTGCCATGGATGCACAAATAAAGTCTTAAAAAGCAAAAAGGTGAAACGTCATGGACTTGCCAAGTCGCTCTTGAGTTGGCCAGGGTGACTTCTTTTGGGAAAAAAAACTGCCTTAATGGCTCTCAGCCCTTCACTCTCTAGTAATTTTCACTCGGAGAAAATTGCTGAGTTGTCACTGCACAAACAGCTGCATTTGCACTCTTTACAGAAGGAGCTCCGTTAATCTAGTGAAAGAGACTAAGTTCAGTAAGAATGAGATTTTCAGTACCGTGGATTCAGAATCTGCTAATGCAGGGCTGAGTCCATGTTTTCATTTGTTCATATTAGGAAGGCCATAGAACAACTATCCACATGCAGTTAAGCATAATAGTTTGTAACACATTAATATATTAATATACGTCAATGAATGAATACTAGACTTTTCCTGACATCTGTACCATTTGAAGTGTGTGTGTGTGTGTGTGTGTGTGTGTGTATCAAGATTTTTTTCAAAAGTTAATTTTATTACTTTTAACATGCATTAACACTTCCCTAGCTGAATATTTTTAAACAGTGTTTCTCCTACCTGTGCCTCTTTCATAGGTTCATAGGTTCATAGGTTGGTACTAGGCTATCGGCCCTAGGGCCTATGCAAGCCTAGCCATAACAATTCCCTGGATATTTCTTTCCACAATATTTACTTCTCCAGGCCCCTGTCTAGCAGGGCGACTGACATGATCCCCTTGTGTCACAGGGGCTATTTTTTGTTGGCACTGTCAAAGCTGGCCAGACAGAACAATCGTAAAAACAGTAGGTTTGTTTCAGAATTCTAAAAAAGTGGAATTTCATGACTTAACCAATGTATGAGGAAGGAAACACCAGCACTGACATGCATAGTGGGGACAATGATTACGATGTATGATCTGTCATGTAAGGAATCTGAGGAGCCCCTGTGACACAAGGTGGCATGACGAAGTCTTTTGGTGTATTTATTTATTTTTTCTGGGCAGCAGCACTGACTAAAACAAGTTGGAGCTATTATACAGGAACAGGCACTATAGAGGTTACATGGGATTACAGGACTGTTACAGTGCACATATTCACCGTGCACATTAAGACAGATCACAAGACTATTATGTCTCCTCCAGGACTCCATACAATTATCACTGTATTACATAGGAGGATGGAGAGGACTGCTTTGTTGATGGGGTTGGTCCCACTAGACCAGTGATCTCCTTCAGGGGAGATCTAAGGTGGTATTCATACTGACTAGGGGAAATCTGGTCAGGACACTTGGGATCTACCCTTATTCTTTTTTTGATAAGGGCCTTAGGATTTTTTACATCCGTCTGAGCTACCACTAAGTTCATCAGATGGGGGTTTCAGTTTAATATCTCATCTGAAGGGTGGCACAATCAGGAATGCAACACCCCCTTATAGTGCACTGCAGTGCCAATATTGGAAATTAATCCAAGTACCTGGTATAAGAATACAACCCCCATCCTTTGTATCTTCCAGCAGCAAAACTAAGAGTGCTACCTGTTGAACCACTGACACTGATAAGGACTTTATGAGTAAACAACTGAAATTTGGTCAGGTTCTAAGAAATTCACAATGAAATTTCTGCAATGTTACTATTGTTAATTTTTCCTTAAAACTCTTTCCTTTTGTTTGCTATTCAGTGCAGTATTTCTGTTTGTGCATGACCATTGTGGATTGTTTTAGGAATTTATACTTTTTCCTCAGAATTGTGTAAAAAATGGCATTACTGCATACAAGCAAAGCAAGGTCAGGGATAAAGCCCCTACTCCCTCCTCTCATCATGCTCGGGCTGGAGGGGAGCTTGCCATCCAATGAAAGTAATGTTTTTCAGCTGTTTGGCTGGAGTTATGGGGAACCATGTTCTCAGTCAGTTGGGATTGAGCAAATGGCACAGGAGGTGTAGTGCTTTGATTTACCATAGGGTACAGGATAGAGGTATTTCTCTGTAGTGATGCACAGGTGCCCTGATACACACAGAGCACACTATAGGGAAATGATGTGAGTAACATGCTCTGGGACTGGATGTTCCATCAGCATCATAGTCACTGCTTCATGCATCCTAGCTCTGTGTCACAAAATTTACTGCATTGCACATCTCGACACTTGGCTAATCTCAACAAGGTGCAAGGTGCACTAACAGGTTTAATTTTTGCATCAAATGTGGCCCCAAGTATATCCTATACTGAATCTGTTGCAGCTAGTTTTGAAAAAAAAAAAAAACTTGTAATCAAAACAGAAACAGTAAAGTCATTAAACTCACCATAAAAGCCCTCTTCTCCTGTGCCGTCTGGAAACGTCCGTAGCCAAACTTGGAGGTGGTATCAATAAACTTAAGCTCAATATTCTCAGCTGCAGAACGTTTTGTGTGGACAAGGAGAGACTGAAAAATGAATTAAAACAGATGTAAAAATTCAGATATCACTGACTGGCTGTACTTTAATAGGATTTTCTGAGTCAGTAAGAAAAGATTCCCAGCTTTATAAACATAACATTCTTCAGCTGTAGTAATCTAACCTCTATCACCTGTTTACAGGTTGTACTAATGGTTTACAGCCACAGAGATTTAATTATAATGTCATGTTCACTTACTTACTCCAAGATTAGGATTATCAGGAAACCTCTGATTAGTTAACAGCATTCGTATTATAAATGTTCATTCACAACATTTTCACGTTATATATATAATCCTAGAAAGCACCACACAAATGCAATACAAACATACATGAGACACAGAGGATGACAATAATCAATGGCTTCTACATGTTATAGCTGTAACTATTTTATGGGAAAGTTCTGATATAATAGTTACAGCTATCAAGTTTCAGGGAAATCTAATGATTTATCACAGCAAAAGTCAAAGCCACAACTCATCATGATAATGACTTTTTCATGGCCTGTTTTCTCCCCTTTCCCCATGTGTTGTGTGAACTGGAGTTTGCACTGGGAAGTAGTACTTTATTTTTCTTGATAAAGTTGCTGAAATGTTTTTGGCCTGGATTACTCTCAATGTCTTCATATCAAAGACATTTTAGAGCAAGCATATTCAAAATACTTTAAAAAAGCTTTTTCAAATAATAAGTTGGCTATACATGAGATCATATCTACGGAGGTATTATCTTGACATGTGCTAATACCAGAAGGATATCAGATGATATTCTGAGAATAGCAAGCAGTACTGTAGTAACAAAAGTGGCTAAAACAGTTTATTTAATCATTTCACTTTTGCTTTTATTGGCGGTGAGTCATGTAACTCACAAGATGGGTATGCCTTACAGATGGTTACATTAGTATTTATTTATTATTTATTTACTGACATTTGTTGACCGGGAAAGTTCACTGGGCCCAACGACCCATTTTCAGTGGAGGCCCGGGGAGAAAAGCTCCATACAATCACAGAAATTTTTACATGACATCAGCTTAACTTTGAAAGTCAGAGGTTAAGTTAAGAAACTTAACTTAAGAAAGTTAGTAAGAGCAGACTATACCTCTCAAATGTCCAGTTTTTCACAGAATGTCCACATTTTTGCCTCATATTTTTGGTCTATTCTTCATAACATTTGTGGTTTTCTGGCATATCATTGATGACTGAAGTCACTTAATGACAACCATTAAGTTTCAGACTTCATATCCTTCAGAAATGCATGCAAAATCTGTTATTCAAACAATTTCTTCCAACAAATTACCGGAACCACCACGATGATGATGAAAACTGTTTTATTTGATAAAAACAAGCGCTTTCACGCACTAACAAGTGCGCTTCTTCAGGTTATAACAATTTTAAAAAAGCTTCAGTATATATACATAACACACCCTGCTTAACGAGCCAAATCGGCGGCAAAAACTCAATTAGTTATGCAAATTAAAAGTATGTATACTCTTGTTACTAATAGCAACGCTATACTGGCTTGACATCAGGCACAAGTTTGTATATGGTATAAACATAATACATGGAGATATGCATCAACCAAGGATCAAATCTAATCAAAGAAATATTATTAAAACTGTTAGATAAAATTCTATTAAATAGAGAGCTAAAGACTCTTATATATAACTAAATCATATGGCATTCTTACTTACAATAGATAACATCACACGCACATTTTACTAAAAGTGCTGCTGAAAAAGATCAAAAAAGGGGGGGGGTTTGGTGGGGGTGTAGGGGGGTATGGGAAGGTAAGCGAATAAGAGGGGGGGGAAAGAAAAGGGAGGAAAGGGAAGAAAAAGAATATAGAAGAGACTATAAAGGAAAAGAGGGAAAGAGGGGACAACAACAGGAGCGTGATGGGAAAAGAAAGAAAAAGGAAGAAAGGGGGTGTATAAAAACAAAAAATCTAAATAAAAAATCATGACATCTCTGCCATATAAATTATCCTTACTATTCTAAAATAACACATTATTCAAACAATTTCTACGTTTAAAACAACAATAGTTAAAAGCTGCCCTATTTTTGAGCTTCCCCCATTATTTTTGTCTTTGTCCAGATTTCTTGCTCTAAGAGATTAAAAAGCACGGAGCAGACACTTTAAAGTGCGGTGAGGTTTTGTAAGTTCTGATTGGCCATGCACACCCACACCATAATATTCTGGTTTTATTTTTATGTTATAGACTGCATCTTTTAAAAAAATCCAATTATACCCAAGTCTATACAGAGGGCAATAATAAACAAGAAATATGCTATAAGCAGCGCTAGATATGTAGCAGAAACCTGGATGACATGCTTAATTGTGACATGTCTGTGACCGATGCTCTAACATATAATCACTAGTTATGAGTCACAGGTTTTGCTTTTAAAGAACAAGATTGAACTATTCTCTGAGCTCACTCATTTTTTGAAATGCAAGCAGCAGGCATCAGGGTGGTGCAGTGGGACCCTCAAGCATTTTTTTCTCCGTGATTTACATTGGTTGATCAGGCTTCCACTTCCACTAGTGTATTTTTTTCAAAACTGCTGTCATGTGTGATGATTACACAAGAGCCAAACATTAGTCATATATCATAAGGCCAGTTAGAAAGGGAGCACAATCCCCTTAGTCTCCTCTTGGCTGATAATTACTTTCCATAGATTAAAGGTGCACACAGAAGTCATGAATAACTCCAAACATGTTGAACACCCTGGAGTCACACTGCAAACAACATTAATCCTTGTATAGAAACAGGATGAAATAAACCATATGGGTAGGGTGTTTACTACATTGTCAAGCAAAGCATGATGACATCTTCCTTACCACAAATAAACTGCTACACAGGCACTTTCAGATCAGCTCATGCATTGCTGCACAATCAGAATCATGACAAACGCTATTCCCACCACAACTAAGTCAACAGAAGCGTTTAGAAGGCGCCCACTATTTTCTCAGGTGATTCTAATATGCTGCAGCCCAGAACAAAATGCACAGAGACAGGCCTAGGTATGAGTCTAGCTGAACGCGTCTATATTATATAATCGAACTTTTAAAAGTTTGAACGTCATATGGTCGACACCATATGATTTAACTTTTAAAAGTTCAAAAATGTAATTAAAAAAAAATAAACCAAAGAAAAAAACCTGCCTGAATGGTCTAAGCAGGAGGGCAAGCCCCCCTGCACCCCCCACACCCCCCGCTCTTTATATATACCAACTCTGAGATCGCACTACAGTGCAGAAAAGGGAAATCTTACCATTCCACACTGTACAGAGATGTCCATTGAAACATTCGAACTTTTAAAAGTTCGATCATATGGTGTCGACCATATGATGTTCGAACTTTTAAGAGTTCGACAAAGTGATATAGACCCTAGCTGAACTTATAGCTTAAATTATGAGGCAAAATGTAATACGCTTTGTGTTATGTCCATGTTGTACTCTGCAGTATTGGTATAACCATCCATTAAATGAGGAAGGGTCTGTATCCCACAAATGGTGCTGGCAGCCCCATCTGTACTCTGGCAACCCTGATCTAACAAACTCCAGCCAAATACATGTAAAATGCACAAAGCTGCAACTGTTTAGGGATGGTTCGGACAAATAAGATGACAACTTTCTTCAATGGCAGGTGATGGTCAAGTGACTGTTGATGTAATGGGGCCAGGTGATGGTCAAGTGACTGTTGATGTAATGGGGCCAAACAATCACAGGAATTACTTAAATTTAGAGTGAGTCTAAGGAAATATAAGGAAATTCTGGGCATACAAAGCAGGTAGAAAGAGATTTCCATGAAAACAGAGCAATGCATGTATTCTAAACAACTCATAGGTTCATAGGTTGGTACTAGGCTATCGGCCATAGGGCCTATACAAGCCTAGCCATAACAATTCCCTGGATATTTCTTCTCACAATATTTACTTCCCTGGACCCCTGTCTAGCAGGGTGACTGACAAGATCCCCGGGGCGAATATCCTATCTCCCATCCAGTCATCAAGGTTCCTTTTGAAGAGAGCTAAGGAGGCACTCTGCTTGATATGTATGGGCAGTCTATTCCAGAGTATGGGGAGTCTCTGGGTCAGGAACCTCTCCCTCCAGTATGTTTTGTTCATTGTGATGACAAGGTTTAGATCCCTGGAGCGTGTTAGCCGTAGGGTCTTAGTAGCTTTCATTAACTATGCTTTGGTGAGTCCCAGTATAGCAAACATCTAATGCTACTAGTATACAAAGAATGCACACATTTTCAAACAGTTGTGCAAATACTTGTGATCATTAAGGAAACATATATTTAATTTTCTGTATTAAAAATTAATCGAATAATTCTGCTCATGTACAGCATTACATAACAGAAATACTCACAGATGTCTTACCATCATCAGCAACTATACATATATTGTCTATTGCCAAAGCTTTTATCACTGCTAGCTAATCTTTAAATTACTTAAATGCCACAGGGAAAAATCAGTTCCTTACCTTTCTGAGTGTAAGTACCCTCTTTTTAGTGCCTGCAACACAGCCCTTGAGCATAACAAAATCATTGTTGACTTCTCCATAGTGAGGAAATCCACCCTATAATGCAAAATAAAGCATGAGTTAAGGCTGTTCTCTAGCCAACAATTACGGTGAAAATACAATCATTTTGAAGTAGGATGAAATGTGATTTAAGATAATATGTACCAAAATCCTACAGCACAACACAATATAACTTACATTTGCATAATTAAACTGCTAACTAAAGCACTTTAGATGTTTCTGCATTCCATAGCTCATAAAGGATTAAATCCCTATTCAGTCATAGGTTCATAGGTTCATAGGTAGGTACTAGGCTATCTGCCCAAGGGCATTTATAAGCCTAGCCAGAATGTGTTGGCTTTCGCCTCCCCTTTAAATTAGTTTCCTGGGCCTCTGTCTAGCAGGGCCACTGAAGTGATCCCAGGGGTAAACCTACGATTTCCCATCCATTCGCCAAGATTTCTCTTGAAGAGAGTCAGCGAGGGGCTCTGCCTAACATAAATTGGGATTCTATTCCAGAGTGAGGGAAGTCTCTGAGATAGGAATCTATCCCTCCAGCATGTCCTGTTTATTGTTGTGCTGAGGTTTAGTTCACTGGAGCATGTGGCTCTAAGAGATTTGGTTTTCTTGAGGTGGAGCATGTCCATTAATTCCGGGTTGGACATGGCCTTATACGTCAGGCAGAGATCACCTCTGAGCAGGCGGTAAGCAACCGAGTAAAGCTGGAGTTTTTTTTTAGACGAGCTGTATAGGGCATCTCTTTGAGGCCCATGATCCTCTTGGTGAGGTACTTCTGTGGTCTTTCCAGCTGCTGCAGGTGTCGAGTAAGATATATTCCAAATGGGGCATTGTACTCTATTATGGGCCTAATGAGTGATGAGTAGAGGGGCACAATGACCTCTCTTGATCTAGAGGTGAACCCTTTCGTGATTAGGTGGGCTACACAGAAGGAATTTCTAATTACTTTGGCAATGTGATTATCGAAGGATAGGTTGCTATCTACCTGGGTCCTGAAGTCCCTAATTACATCTTCCGTACTTAGTGGATTACCACCTATGTGATAATTTGTGGACACTTTGTTTTTCCCAAAGGGGATGACTATGCATTTTTTGGCATTCAGCTTGAGGCCATGGTTTTGACACCAGGTATCTGTCTCTGTGAGACCCTTCTGGAGGATGTCTGTGTCAGCCGGTGAGTCAATTATGGCCCCCAGTTTCCAGTCATCTGCAAACTTGGTCAGCCATAGTCCTCCTATGCTTGCCTGTACCTCAGAGAAGTATATACCGAACAGGAGGGGTCCCAGGACCGAGCCCTGTGGGATGCCACTTGTAACTGGTTTAGAGTCGGACATGGCACCTGCGACTCTGACCATGTGTGTTCTATCCGTGAGCCAGTTGGCCACCCATCTCGTGACATAGGGGATAATGTTCAAGCTGGTGAGCTTATCTATGATGCCAGAGTGTGGAATGGTGTCGAAGGCCTTAGTGAGGTCCAGGTAGGCTGTGTGGGCTACCTTTCCTTCATCTATGGCCTTAGTAACTGTTTCAAAGAAGTCAACTAGGTTAAGGAGGCAGGATCTGCCTTTAACAAAGCAGAATTTGGTAGGGTCTAGTGTCTGGAGGTTCCCAATATCTCTGTTTATGAGTTCCATGATGATTCGCTCCATAGTTTTGCAGATCAGGCTGATCAGGCTAGTCAGGCTTATAGGACGATAGCTCCCTGGTTCTGTTGTGGCACCACCTTTGTGGAGCGGGATGACTGTTGCTGTATGCCATTGTTTGGGTACATAGCCTGTGGTAAGGCTGAGTCTGAACAGTAAATTTAGGTGAGGGTTTATTTCCTTTTGGAGTTCGTGTAAGACGCAGCCTGGGACACCATCTGGTCCCATTGATGCTGTGTTCTTAGCTTTGGAGAGAGCTGTTTTTACCTGCATGTCCATGATGTCTGGGGCTCTGCATTCTTCTGGGATGGACACCAGCCTTTTTGGGGGTGAGGGGGGGGTAAAGTTTGCACTGAACTTGTCAGCCAGGATGTTGGCAATGTCAGTTGGTTCAGTGTATTTTTTGCCATTTTGCACTAGCTCAGAGCATATCTGAGAGTTACCACCTAGATTTGTGACATAGCTAAAGAAGGCTTTGTGGTTATCTTTAGTGTCCTTGGCAATTTTTTCTTCTAAACTGGCCTTGGATGATTTTATGAGGGATCGTAGTTTCTTGCTAATATTGATCAGTGATGCCTTTCCTTTTTGGGATTTGGTCAACCTTCCTTACATCAATATGCATCAAGAGCCATTATGGATTTCCTGCAGGTTAATTGCTATGATTATCTCCTTCAAGTTCTAAGCATGTAGGTTTACCATCCTTCTTTGGCAACCTTTCTTACAGTTGCAAGTACAAAATGCCTCTTTAAATACTGTTCAAGCTGCTTGCTACAACCTTTTTTAAAAGATGTATTTACCGAGTTATTAAGTGTGTCTCTCCTTTTACTTTAGCTATGCCGCTCCTATGCCTGCCACGTTCCTCAGCTCAGCTCCATTATTTACATTCAGTTCATAAGCATAACTGCCTTTGTCACGTCTATGTCCTGACTTCAAATGTAGAAGACTGCAACCCCTTTACATTCTTTATCCAGATAGGTAATTAAGATGCTTTCTGCTTCTTTTCCTTGTCTAAACCCTCTTCCACCTTTTTCCTATCTTTTTATTAAACGTAGTCTTAGTCCGGCCTCACCTGTATTACACACACTAAGA
>NC_056746.1:95311193-95343693 GCF_019279795.1 Protopterus annectens
ATATAAGGAGTCTGGATAGGACAAGGGGGATACTTAACATTACAATACAACCATGTAATATAAGGAGTCTGGATAGGACAAGGGGGATACTTAACATTACAATACAACCATGTAATATAAGGAGTCTGGATAGGACAAGGGGGATACTTAACATTACAATACAACCATGTAATATAAGGAGTCTGGATAGGACAAGCGGGATACTTAATATTACAATACAACCATGTAATATAAGGAGTCTGGATAGGACAAGGGGGATCTGTAGACAATTACGCAGGACAGAAGGATGGACATTACTTATTTTATTTTATATTTGTTGACCGGGATAGTCTGACTGTATACATGTCCATTTTCAGCGGAGGCTTGGGGGGAAAAGTTCCAAAGGTGGTTACATATGCAATCATTACAATGTACATATAGAACAGAAGTCATCATAACATTATACAAATATAACACACTTTACAGTCCAGTTAAATTTATACAAATATAACACACTTTACAGTCCAGTTAAATTTATACAGTCCAACAATCTTCTAAACTAGCTTAACAAATAAAGATATTTGAGTTTCACTTTCAGACATAGTATTAGTACACCAGTATGCATAAAGATTTAGTTAGGAGCAGGAACATATCCATTGAGACTTGAAGTATTCCTTGAGAGCTTTTTTAAATTGAGATACGGTGGTATCTAGGGTAATGTTAGCAGGCAGTGAATTCCAAATTTTGTCAGCAGAGTTGGCGAACAGGGAGTTACCAGCTGAGTTGCTGTATTTGATGGTTTGCACTACCAATCTATTGGATGACCGGAGTGATTTGGAGTTGGAGTGGGGATAGATGATGTTTTTCAGAGCAGGTGTATTATCTGGTTGGTTAAGTGCTTTGTGAGCCACAATGAGTTGATTATACTGAATCTGCCTGGGTAGCTCTAGCCATCCGAGATAATTTAGATTTTTACAATGATGCATTCTATAGGGTAGACCAGTTGCAAATCTAGCTATGTTATTATAGCAGCTTGAGAGTTTAAGATCAATTTTATTTAGGTTGGCAAGTAAAGGGGAAGCATAGCAGAGTGTAGAGAGTAGATGGGAGTGGTCAATGGAAGTCCTAGCATGTGGGGTAAGGAATGGCTTTATCCTATATAGTGAACCCAGTTTTCTGTTAATGGTTTTGATTGTTTTGTTGACGTGCACATCAAACTTAAGATTGTTATCTATAGGTTCATAGGTTGGTACTAGGCTATCGGCCCTAGGGCCTATACAAGCCTAGCCAAAAAAAATTCCCTGGATATTTCTTTCCACAATATTTACTTCCCTGGACCCCTGTCTAGCAGGACGACTGACATGATCCCTGAGGAGAATTTCCTATCTCCCATCCAATTGTCAAGGTTCCTTTTGAAGAGGGTCAAGGAGGCGCTCTGCTTGACATGTATGGGCAGTCTATTCCAGAGTATGGGGAGTCTCTGGGTCAGGAACCTATCCCTCCAGCATGTTTTGTTCATTGTGATGACAAGATTTACATCCCTGGAGTGTGTGGCTCTGAGGAATTGGGATTTCTTTAAGTGGAGCATGTCCAACAGCTCAGGGTTTGACATGGCCTTGTATGTTAAGCAGAAATTACCTCTGAGCAGACAATATGCCACAGAGTATAGCTGGAGTTTTTTTAGACGGTCAGCATAGGGCATCTGCTTTAGGCCTGTGATTCTTTTAGTGAGGTATTTCTGTGGCCTTTCCAGCTGTTGCAGATGTCTTGTGAGGTACATACCAAATGGGGCATTGTACTCTATAATGGGTCTAATGAGGGATGAATACAGTGGGACAATGACCTCCTTTTTTCTGGATGAAAAGCCCTTAGTGATGAGGTGTGCCACATAGAAGAATTTCCTGACTGGTTATCGAAGGTGAGACCACTGTCCACCTGTGTCCCTAAGTCTCTCTTCACATTTTCAGTGTTTAGTGTACTGCCATCTATTTAGTAATTCATGGGTACATGTTTTTTCCCAAAGGGGATAACTATACATTTCTTGGCATTAAGTTTGAGGTTTTGTATGGGCATCTGGAAAGGATATGGCATCGTTATTAGCCTTAATGGAGAGAGATAACAATGCAGATCTTTGAGTGGGGGTGAAAAGTAGGAGTTTTGTTTTGTTAGGATTTAGAATCAGACAGTGAGCAGCAAGCCAGTTCTCTACTAGGTTAAAAGTACTCTGAGTTATTGATAGTAGCTCTGTTTGCGAGGTGCCAGCGCAGATCAATGTTGAGTCGTTTGCATATTGAATGCAGATGGCTTCAGGGATTACATTGTGGAGGTCATTGATAAAAATGGAAAACAGAAGTGGTCCCAAGATAGACCCCTGTGGGACACCTAGAGTGTTGGGTAGGAGGTTTGAGAGTTTGTTCTGCCATAAGACAGATTGTAGTCTATTGTTCAGGTAGGATTCAAACCATTGGAGAGAGTGATTGCCTAGGGACATTGTTGCCATGGTGTTGATGAGAAGATGGTGGTTAACTATGTCAAAAGCCTTGGACAGGTCCAAGAAGTGGGCTGAAGATAGCTGGTTGTTGCTTCTGTTATAGTTTATTTCATTAGAGAAGGTGAGGAGAGATGTGGTGGTACTATGATATGGCCTGAAGCCATGCTGGGAGTTAGCCAGTAGGTTGTTTTGGGTTAGAAAGTACAGAAGTTGTTTATGGACATATTTTTCCATTATTTTTGCCAGAGGTGATAAAATGGCTATGGGTCTATAATTGGATAATTCAGTAGAGTTACCACCTTTATGGAGGGGTATGACATGAGATATTTTCCAGATAGAAGGGACTGAAGCTTCTGATATGGACCGATTAATTAGAATGGCAATGGGGTACGCTATGGTGTCAGCAGCTTTTTGCAAATATTCAGCTGGGAGAAGGTCTGCAGCTAGGGTAGTAGATTTTAATTTTTTGAGTAGTGAACGAATGAAAGATGTAGAGACTGGCTGGAAGCTAAAGGAGGGCTGGGAGTGCTATCCAGTGGGTTAGAGGAATTAAGGGGTAATTGGCTAGCAAGGGCTTGGATAGTTTCAGTAAAGAAATTATTAAAGGTGTTAGCAACATTCGCTGGTAGTTTATCAGTAGAGGCTGAGGGAGGTGGAATGGTGGTTTGACCTGGGTGCAGTAATTTATTTATCCCTGCCCAGAATTTTTGGGGGTTATTTTGGTTCCCTTGTTGGAGATGGAGGTAGTAGTTTTTTTTATCTAATATAATGGATCGTTTTGTCACATTTCTTAGTTGTCTAAATTTGTTTGATTTATAGGGTCTTTTGTAGCACGCCATGTTGCCCATGCCTTATTTCTGACTATGATTTTTGTTTTAGTTTCTTTAGAAAGCCACGGGGCAGCTTTTGTTTTTACCTTAGTGGAACAAGCAGGAGCATGAGAATTGAGGATGGTGAGGAATTTATTGTTAAAGTGGGAGACAGCTTTGTCTAGGGGCAAGTGCTTTAGGGCAGCTCAGCTGCATGCCCTAGGTTTGTCCTGAAACTTACTAGGATTGAAGCTTTTACTATTTCTTATTGTTCTATAGATGGGCTGATGGGAGTAATTAGATTTGTGCTTGCAGATAAAGGTCAGAAAGTGGTCTCTGAGGTCATCGGGGATGGCCCCCAAAGAATACATTTGGGGGTGGCTATTGATTAGTATCCAATCCAGTATACTATCTTTTTGGTTAAGATTCCCTATCTGTAAATATAAGGATGCCGAATAGGATGATGGGGAGCTGCAAGCAGTGATGTAGAAACGGAGGGTGGGCATTACTTAGTAATACAATGTAACAATGTAATATAAGGAGTCTGTGTAGGGAGATGGGGACTTACAGGCAGTGATACAGGAGGGGAGGGTGGGCATTACTTAGTATTACAATGTAATATAAGGATTCTGTGTAGGGAGATGGGGACTTGCAGGCAGTGATACAGGAGGGGAGGGTGGGCATTACTTAGTATTACAATGTAACAATGTAATATAAGGAGTCTCTGTAGGGAAATGGGGATTTGCAGGCAGTGATACGGGGGGGGTCATTACTTAGTATTACAATGTAACAATGTAATATAAGGAGTCTGTGTAGGGAGATGGGGACTTGCAGACAGTGATACATACATGAGGAGAGAGTGGTCATTACTTAGTAACAATGTAATATAAGGAGTCTGGATAGAAGATAGGGACTTGCAGGCAGTGATACAGGAGGGGAGGGTGGGCATTATTTAGTATTACAATGTAACAATGTAATATAAGGAGTTTGGATAGAAGATGGGGAACTGCAGGCAGTGATACAGGAGGGAAGGGTGGACATCGTTACTATCACAGCGACATCAGCCACTTACAATAGTGGGAGATTCAAAAGTACCAGGGTAAAGGTTGTTTATGACTGACAGATGAGGAGGGGGTAGAAGAGGAACAATGATTTTTGAAGGGGATGGAAGGATGTGGTCTGATGGAAGGAACACCACCCTGTAAGAAGGCAAGGGATTAATAAGCACAATTATATTAGAAGAAAGGGTCACTGCAGGTCAAGTAGTACAGTGTATCATCCCCTGGGGGACATCAATGGATGGCATTAAAGGCTGGAAGAAAATAAAGAGGTGAGATGGGGGAAAATTAATAGTTAAAGCAGCAATGAATCTGAGAGAAGCAGAGTGGGGGGTTTGACCTCCAAGTTAGAATGGCAGTAGCAATGGACTAAGGGCTTGGACCATGAGGCGTTTGCTGTGGAAAAGATAGAATTCTGCATGTGGTCCTAACCAAGGCAGAGGAGTACAGAGACATCTAATTGAAGGCATCGTTAGTGAACAGTGATCATGCCACCAGGTGGTTTATAGTGTGTGTGTGTGTGTGTGTGTGTGTGTGTGTGTGTGTGTGTGTGTGTGTGTGTGTGTGTGTGCGTGTGTGTGTGTGTGTGTGTGTTTCTGTGTAGGGGAAGGGGTAAAAACAAAAATGATGTGGAAATTTATGGGTGTGTTTTATCCCGTTCAGGGTAGATAGTCAAAAATTACGTAATGGACTTGTGAACAAAACAGGGGAATAAACAAGCTATGATAATGGGTCAAGGCTGCAGTACTCATGGCTGTGGACAGGGGGTGATGAAGAGTCAAAAATGCAGAAAGATAAGGTTGCTGGTTTGGCTTGATGAGAGACTAGTAATTAGGGTAAAAGAAGTGTATGGGGAGGTAGAGGAAAACCATCAAAAAGAGATCAGTAGCAGAAGAGCAGAAAAGGTGTCTAGAAATGCAAAGGTAAAACTGAAAAGCAACTGACAAAAAGGGTTAGAAGCTAGAGCATTTTTTTAGGTATACAGCAAAATGGAGGACTGGACAGACAGACCTGTTAGAGTAAGGAAAGACAGGAGTGAGATCATGGTAGGCTGGGAAAGAAGCAGGGGACCTGAATGAGTACTTTGTTTAATTCAAAGCAAAGGCTGGATGTCACGCTAGGAGGAAGGCAGAATAAAATGGAAGCAGCACTGGACTGATTCCAGGATAAAGAGGGAGGAGAGGACACTGGTTACCTTTAGTGGTCATAAACACTAGATGGGCTACTTTTCACAGGTCAGAGAAATGTGCCTACGGTGCTGGGTGCTGCAGCTTTTATGACCAAGATTGTCATCAGATCAATGTCTAGTGCAAAAGTGCATGAGGACTGGAGGACAGCAAGTGTAGTACCCTTGTACATGGAAGGATGGAACAGAAAAATGTCCATAGAACTGCATTCCTATTATGTTAATAGCAGTGGCAGAGAAAGCAATGAGAGAATCCTGAGTGGAAACCTGAAAACTTTATTAGAGGAGAGCAAGTCTCCAGAACAGCAACCAACATGAGCTTGTAGTCGGAAATAGTCAGTCAAATCTGATCAAGCTGCATGACTAGATTACAGAGTAAACTCGCAAAGGAGTATGTTAGGCATGGTCCTCTAATGACTGGCTCAGAGATGAGGCTAACACTTAAACCCATAACCCCATCACTGGTGGACCATGTCTGTCTGTACCCCTCTGTCAGTTTCATCCATAACCCTGTCACTGGTGGGTCATGTGTACCTGTACCCCTCTATCAGTTTCACCCATAACCCTGTCACTGGTGAATCACACATACCTGTACCCCTCTGTCAGTTTCATCCATAACCCTGTCACTGGTGGGTCATGTGTACCTGTACCCCTCTATCAGTTTCACCCATAACCCTGTCACTGGTGCTGTCCTGTGCACCTGTACTCCTCTGTCAGTTTCACCCATAACTCCATCACCGGTGGACCATGTCTATCTGTACTTCTCTGTCAACGTCATCCATAACCCCATCACTGGTGGGTACACATGAGTTCTGTTACTCATGGCCCACCAGTTATTGGATTATAGGTGAAACTGACTGAAGTTTACTGGTACACATGTTCCGCAGTGACTTGTTTACTGATGAGACTGAAAAAAGAATACAGGTACACACAGCCTACTTGGCTTTTGACTGTGGCCCATCTAAGTGGCTGATAGGAAAATGGGAGTGGTCTATAACTGATAATGGGATTGATGCATGACTGCATTGTAAGGCACTTAGGTTTGTCATGAGAAGGAAAACGACAAAAGTAACACTGATCAAGACATAAGTCAGTGCAGGTTCCAGTACTGCTCAGTGTGCTTAGTCACATACAGGAGTGTAGAATGTTAGAGGAGCCTTAGGAAGGATTTGAAAAAGCTAATCAAGTGGGCAGAAAGGGGCACATCAGATATCATGCAAAAATATGTAAAATACTGGTGTTGGGCCACAGCATTCATGCAGCATATCAGCTCTGTGGGATGTAACTCATGCAGCATATCAGCTGTATGGGATGTAACTCATGCAGCATATTAGCTGTGTGGGATGTAACTCATGCAGCATATCAGCTGTGTGGGATGTAACTCATGACAGCAGAGCAGGAAAAGAATCTGGTGGTGTTTATCATGCCTGAACGGAGTCACAGGGAACAGAGAGGGGGCAGGCAGTGACAGCAGCAAATAGAATGAGTGTATCCTGAATGGAGTCACAAGGAGCAGACAGAAGGCAGGCGGTGACAGCAGCAAATAGAACGAATGTATCCTGAATGGAGTCACAAGGAACAGAGAGGGGGCAGGTGGTGACAGCAGCAAATAAAACAAGTGTATCCTGAATGGAGTCACAAGGAACAGAGAGAGGGTAGGCGGTGACAGCAGCAAATAGAATTGGTGCATCCTGAACAGAGTCACAAGGAACAGAGAGGGGGGAGGCGGTGACAGCAGAAAATAGAGTGAGTGTATCCTGAACGGAGTCAAAAGGAACACAGAGGGAGTAGGCAGTGACAGCAGCAAATAGAATGAGTGTATCCTGAATGAAGTCACAAGGAGCAGACAGGAGGCAGGCAGTGACAGCAGCAAATAGAATGAGTGTATCCTGAATGGAGTCACAAGGAGCAGACAGGAGGCAGGCGGTGACAGCAGCAAATAGAACGAGTGTATCCTGAATGGAGTCACAAGGAACAGAGAGGGGGCAGGTGGTGACAGCAGCAAATAAAACAAGTGTATCCTGAATGGAGTCACAAGGAACAAAGAGAGGGTAGGCGGTGACAGCAGCAAATAGAATTAGTGTATCCTGAATAGAGTCACAAGGAACAGAGAGGGGGGAGGCGGTGACAGCAGAAAATAGAGCGAGTGTATCCTGAATGGAATCAAAAGGAACACAGAGGGAGCAGGCAGTGACAGCAGCAAATAGAACGAGTGTATCCTGAATGGAGTCACAAGGAGCAGACAGGAGGCAGGCGGTGACAGCAGCAAATAGAACGAGTGTATCCTGAATGGAGTCACAAGGAACAGAGAGGGGGCAGGTGGTGACAGCAGCAAATAGAACGAGTGTATCCTGAATGGAGTCACAAGGAACAGAGAGGGGGAGGTGGTGACAGCAGAAAATAGAGCGAGTGTATCCTGAACGGAGTCAAAAGGAACACAGAGGGAGCAGGCAATGACAGCAGCAAATAGAATGAGTGTATCCTGAATGGAGTCACAAGGAGCAGACAGGAGGCAGGTGGTGACAGCAGCAAATAGAACGAGTGTATCCTGAATGGAGTCACAAGGAGCAGACAGGAGGCAGGCAGTGACAGCAGCAGATAGAATGAGTGTATCCTGAATGGAGTCACAAGGAGCAGACAGGAGGCAGGCAGTGACAGCAGTAAATAGAACGAGTGTATCCTGAATGGAGTCACAAGGAACAGAGAGGGGGAGGCGGTGACAGCAGAAAATAGAGCGAGTGTATCCTGAACGGAGTCAAAAGGAACACAGAGGGAGCAGGCAATGACAGCAGCAAATAGAATGAGTGTATCCTGAATGGAGTCACAAGGAACAGAGAGGGGGCAGGTGGTGACAGCAGCAAATAGAACGAGTGTATCCTGAATGGAGTCACAAGGAACAGAGAGGGGGAGGCGGTGACAGCAGAAAATAGAGCGAGTGTATCCTGAACGGAGTTAAAAGGAACACAGAGGGAGCAGGCAATGACAGCAGCAAATAGAATGAGTGTATCCTGAATGGAGTCACAAGGAGCAGACAGGAGGCAGGTGGTGACAGCAGCAAATAGAACGAGTGTATCCTGAATGGAGTCACAAGGAGCAGACAGGAGGCAGGCAGTGACAGCAGCAGATAGAACGAGACTATCTTCAGGGACATAAAGTCAGAAACCAAAGAGGTAATGATTCTCCTCTACGGGGCTCTAATTAGGCCACACCTTGAGTACCACATGTAGCTGTGGGGCTCATATAAAAAGGGGTAGATCAGGCTGCTCAAAGGAACTCATAGAACATCTAAAGGTATGCATGAGAGAGATGAAAGTCTGTGACCAGAGACTAGGAGATCTTGATCTCTTTTCACCAGACAGCACAAGAGACAAAAAGATGAAATATCATACCAATGAGTTATGAAAGCATCATTGTGAGACGGATCAAGGTGATGGAGGAGCACAGGGGCAGCTTCATTCTGCCCTGTGGTACAGAACACCTGCATAGGTTGTACTTCTCTATAAATTACAATGAAATCATAATGGTGGGCTGGAATAATGGTTAAGGTCTTTACCTCACAGATACAAGGTACAGGGCTTGAGTCTGACCTCCGGTTATTGGCTAGGCTTGTAATAGTCTGCAGACTGATAGCCCAGTATTTACCTATGAACCTACACAGCACATAAATAACACATTTTATTTATTTATTTACAGTTGTTTTTCCGGGTAGTCTCCGACTTGGCCAGGAGCCTGTTTTCAGCGGATACCTGGGGAAAAAAGCTCCAAGAGAAGTAACTGACAGTAAAATAGCAGTGGAAAAACTACAACAAAGTATCACACGCATGGTAGAAATAAATACAAATACAAAAATATTTGATTACAAGGAGGCTACTTCACAATGTACACGCGAGTATACAAAACATGATAACAAGAATAAAAAGTACAATTTTTTTACATAGTTAGGTTAGAAGAAGAGAAACAGACATATAATAACTCGCTGTCTCATAGGAGAGTATACGTTGGTATAGAAAGTTGATCTAGTTAGAGTAAGAGACAGGTGGGTGTAATTAGCCTGGGAGTGTACAGGAGCATAGCTAGTGATTAGTGAGGTGTTCTTTTAGGAGTAGTGTGACTGTCCGGATTATTTGGGATGTGTTGGGGGTAGTGGGTTCCAGGTTTTGGATATTTTATTTGAGAAAAGTGAGTGTCCATAGTAGTTTTGGGATTAATTTATAAGTTAGAACTGCTGCTAATGACAAAACATACCTGCACCATGTCATACAAATACACAGTATTTACACACAGTTTGACTTGAATAAAGCATAATAGAATTGTATGACTACACATGTCTATACTATCCAAGTGGGTTTAATCAGTCATCACCTTTATACAAAGCCCACTCCAACAACCACCCCAATAAACATTTAAATACTAGGGGAAAAAACACAAATGGTTGTGTAAATACAATACGCATGATACATGTTTTCAGGAGCCCAAATCTGTCTTAATGTATAATCCAAAACAACTGTAAAAAGGGAACAATCTTCTTAAAAGCTCACTGAAATAAAAAAAAAAAATGTCATGGAACAGGCTCAAATTCAAAATACATTTCAACAGGAAAATTTTAATGATGGTGTGAAGACTGGTAGAGATGGGTGAAGGCTGCCAGCATAGTCAAATAGAATTTTGTACATAAGTCTATCATTTGCAAATACTGTGAAATGTTGAACTTAAAATAATGTGGCAACATTTCCATCTGCTGTAAAGAAAGCTAAGTCCAGCATTTCTTGTTGGTCCTTTGAAATTAAAATTATTTCATGACTGCCTTTGATATTTACAAGTCGGCTCCAGTCCGGCTAGGTGAAGGCTTCCTGCTTATTATTTTAAGGCTAAAGTTAATGATCAGAATTTACATGTGGAATGTCCTTTATTGCTCTAAGTATAAAATAATGTAAATGCAGTTTCTGCCAGCTTGGGAACACCAGGAAAGTGTAAAAGATTATGTAATGTTTTAGCAGAACTGTAGTTTCAGTTTAAACAGTGAGAACCAGAGATTATTAAGCATTTTGTCTGAACATCCAACCTACAGCACTCTGCCTGTTTTCTTATGTAAGGTATCTTAGACTTTACTTGTGTTTTCTTTTAGAGAGCTAGAAATTAGAAAGTTTAGACTAAGTGTTTTTCTGTAATGTCAGAACTGTACTACTGATCTATTTTAAGTATTTCTGTATGATCTCTGAACTCTCTTGGCTAGCACTGGCGGTGTAGTAGAAAGTATTATCTTGTGGTTTTAATTATTTATTATTAAATATTTTAAAACCTTTTAACTGTGGCTGGTTTGTGTAGAGATAATTTAAGCTCTAGAGTACATTGCATATTTATAGAGTTTACTGTCCAAGTCACTCCAAATAAGCTTTGACTGATTAGTCACACCAGCTGGATAATAATATTGCACAGTAATAATTGGACACCCTTTTAAGGGCCTTTGAGTGGCTGATAAATATTAGCTGGGTGGTGGTGAGTGGTACTAAAGTATAGTCTATAAAAAGGGGGCACAGTTGGAGAACCTGTGCCACCCTTCCCCAGAAGTGTCTGTGTTGTTGTGTAAATTCTTATCTCAAAGTGTGTGTGTGTGTCAGCTACTTGGGCAGGGACATGAAGCATTGGCTGGACAGAGAGGGTGCTGGAGATTTTAGCTTGTCCAGCTGGCTGAGATCTGGACCCTATAGCTGTGCCAGTGGGGAGTCTTATTGGGGACCTGGGGAGCAAGGGAGCAACCAGCCCTGGACTGACTGTGATCTCTGTGTGCTCTTAAGGGAAATTGCACTTTACTGTGTGCATTTGTTATACTTTCATCATATATAAGACACCCTCTCTGGTGTTAGTGGTGAGGACTGAGGCTCCTTGATTGCTGGGTCAGGGCACGGACATCACAGATGGTTTCCATTTTTGAGATCAGTATATAATGTATGCCAATAGACTTTTTAAAAACATTGACCTGAATGGTATTTTAAATCAGTTCTTACCAGTGGAGTGATTGATTTATCGGTGGGATCGTAAGTGGTAGCAGCATTGTTCTTCACAAGTTTACCATCTTCCATGTGAATGCCTTGACCGATTCTGTAAATCTAAAAAAAGAACAGAAAGATCTCATTAAAACAAGTATAATTATATGATACAGATGGTTTAAATACTGCATTTTTATGTAAAAGTGTGTGTGTGTGTGTGTGTGTGTGTGTGTGTGTGTGTGTGTGTGTGTGTGTGTGTGTGTGTGTGTGTTTGAGAGAGAGAAAGACAAACAGAATGAATTAGACCACCTCATACCAATGTGCTGTCTAATTTTATAAATGCACTATGCCTTTCTTAACTGATACATATCATGCACTATGATTTGTTTTCAATATGTTGTGTAAATAAAATTAATATATGTAAATTGTGGAACTTTTTTCTATGTTCATATAGGTAAATTGTTCAGATTTTAATTAATTTTCTTATTATAAAAATGTTTTACCTTATAAAATAATCCATTTAAGTGTCTGCCAAATTTTTAGGCTATTATTTTCTCCTGAAACCCTTAAATCATTACTCTGAAGTATTGTCATGTACTGTTATTGTGAAAAGATAGTTAATAGTTGAATTGTGTTTTTTAAGACAAAGTTTATTAACTTAACATATTTACAATATATATATATATATATATATATATATATATATATATATATATATATTGTAAATATGTTAAGTTAATAAACTTTATATATATATATATATATATATATATATATATTGTAAATATGTTAAGTTAATAAACTTTGTCTTAAAAAACATATATAAATACACAGAAAAGAAGAAATTCAACATCACATACTGTTATACAATGTAGGGAATACAGTGAATCATCAAGGTAATCTTATACAATGATGACATTAAGAGTCTTGGTATTTCAATAGCAACATTTCAAGGCTATCCTAACCATTAAAAGTCTTAGTATGATTTACAGACCTTATTCTGATCACTTACATAGTACTGCTGTTAAATTTAAAAATTCTTTGAACATAGGAACTGAATTTGATTTCCAAGTTTTCTTTTTGTAATAACTTTTCTAGCAACTGCCAAAAGACTCCAGAATATTTTTGTTGTTTGGCTTTAACTGATACCGGAAGTGGAACATTCATCAGTATTATTGATCTAGTTAAAGATCTAGTTTCAGACCATAATGCCTTAAAAAACATACTTATCTCTTCCCAATACACATTTAATTTTTCACAGTCCATAAACGTGTGTCCAATCAGCTTTTACATATTTGCTACCTCTCCAAAAAACTGAAGAAGTCATTTTACTAAACTTAGAGATTTTATAGGGAGTTACAAAATTCTATTCATATATTTCCACATAAAAAACTTTCCAGTATAAACTTGAAGAAGTTTGACTAACTGATTTCAGTAACAAAGGTTTATTCTTACCATCTATTGAGTCACTCAATCTACCACTATCTAAAAAGTTCCAAAATTTTACATCAAAATTATTATTATTTATAATTAACTTTTATAACTTGAACAAGCTTATTTTGTAGGTCAGTCTACCTTTGATAATACTATTTATATATTCATATAATGGGGGAATAGTGTTCTGTTCATTTCCACTCATATTACCTACAAATTCATTTAATTTCTTACTGATGGATAATATTAACTGGTTAGCAGATTCATCCAACTTATTATCTTTCATTAAAGGTTCTGATGACTTAGCCTTTCCTTTTTCAAAGCAATCAGACCATAATACTAATCTATTCCTTTTTAGTAAATTCATTTAACATTGTTCTGAGTTTCCTTCAATCTGTAAGTTTGTGCAATAGGAAAAACTGAAATTTCCATTTTGATAGTTTCTCCCAGGGCCTCCGCTGAAAATTTGTTCGTTCCAAGTCAGACTTTCCCAGTAAACAAATGCTAAATAAATAAATAAAATATTAATGGAATTTAAAAAAAAATATTTCTTAACTGTTTGAAGAATTGATTTCATATATGCAGAGTCTAAAGACTGAAATTAATTTCATTCTAAGTTAAATGTTATTAACCAGATGAAAGGATTGTTACATAGTTCTAATTTATTATATTTGCTAAACTTATAAGAATTTAGTACAATATGCTCCAGAATGGTTTTCGTTGACTAGTGTAGGTTGAGTCTATCCAGAGTACAACAGAGTTAAAATCTGCAGCACCAGAACAAGATTCTACATCTGGGAAGCTAACACCGCCAATCTCCTATAATCTTATGTGATTTCTATAAGCAATTCTCAGCTTTTTAGGATACCATAAGAATGAAGTTAACAATAGTTGAATTTCCAATAGTGCTCCATCCTGAGATTTAAAGAAAAGACAGCATGCTCCTTACTGTGACTTAACCAAAATGGTAAGGTGATGTCTTTTTGCCTTTTGAACATTTTACAGTGATGGAAGTTTGAAGTATTGAATTTTCAGATTATATGCTATTGAATCATTTATTTTACTATGCCATAGATTATAATGGGAAGTATTAGCATAAAAGGTGTAGTGTCTTGGATATATGCTGGCTAAATGTCACTGGTATATTTTGCTCACAGACTCGACAGTGAAAGACTTTCAATTGACGTCCATCTTAGGTTAGTTGTGAGCTCTCCCCTTTCACTTCCTGTCTCTGTTGTACAGTGCAGCCAGAAGCTACTGAGCTATGTACATTGCTTTTCATGCTATTGACGCTGTTCTATGGGACTCTGGATTACTTAATAAAACCAGTGAATTCTTTGTGATGCTTATACTTTTATTCCAAGTTGTAATAGACTCACACTCTGAAAACCTGCCTAATGAAAACATGTTTCTCTTTCTTTCTGCATGTATATTAGTACTTGTGCTCTCTAACATGTTCTTCTCTGTATGTATGAGTGTGTGTTCCTATGTATCTTCAATAGTTTCTACAAGCATGTCAGAGCTAAAAAAAGGCCAGCTGTTCCAGTTCACTAGCATGTAAATAACGTCTGTGCCATTATGCTGAAATGTTGGCAATTTAGATCACAAATAATGTGCACTTATTTTGAGCCTGCATCATACTTTGATAATGGGACATTTGTTAGTGGATAGCCCACTGGTACCAGCTGGCAGAAGGGAACAGTTCTCTTAACATAATTTTGGCAATATACAGCCCAGCAATGCAAGTAAAACCTGTAACGGTGCTGGCAAGGGCCCCAAGTAAGGTACTCTGTAGCCATTATGCAATCATATCCAACCATGTCCATATTGAATTCTCAGCAGCATCACAGTGCACAGTCCAACAGACTCTTGACACAGTCCACGATCTGAAATGAATGATATATATATATATATATATATATATACATTTTGTTCACCTGCACCTACAGTAAGAAAGCATTCTTTAGTACCCTTTGGCAATGTTATCATCTAAAGCCTCATCCTACTTTTGAAATACTTCTAGCCTGGAAAAAGTCTACAATGGTGTTCTTCCACAAAACCAACATCTGAAAACCCTGGGAATTATAGTGAGTCTGTCCATAGTAGTAGGAAAGGTGATGGGAGACATTCCAAAGGGAAAAGCTTACGGCACAGCTGGAGTATACCTGACTCCGAAACATGAATACACTGATTCTATAGCCAAGAAGGATTTTCTAACTATGCTGCAGACATGACAATTAAAGGACAGGGAGTCATCCACAAGGGTGCCTGAACCTTTAATGGCAGTGTTAGTTTGACATGGCCAACCTCAGTTTCAGCAGTGTATTACGTCATTACCGCACTACATGCTATTAGATAATCTGCAAAGGCCAGGACGGTCTGATAGTGCTAAGACTGGTAGAAGTTAGTTGGACCGATATATAAAGGCTAGTATTGAAGGAAACACTGTCAAGAAAATCAGGATGGCAGGTACCATACCACAGGGGGTCAATAAGAGTATACTCAACGTGTTCTGACTGTGATAGCAAGGTAAGTGACCACAGTTGAGTTAAAGATGAAGAAGAGCATCAGCAAGTGGGCTAACAAGATGACCATAGAGGTGGCAAATACAATTTAATACAAATAAATGCCAATTGTTAACTGTAAGATACAACAACCTGTCTTGTAGGTGGAACTACTGCAATCCAACTAGGAACAGGAATGTGAAGTAGTGATAACAGCACTACATGACCATCAGGCGGAGAGTGACATGGCTGAAGTGATCGCCAGCAGAATACTTAGACTCAGCCAGAGGCAGACAGATTCAATGACCAGGAAGTTATGCTAATACTTGGCAGAGCAGTGGTCAGGCTTCACCTAGAGTCCTGCATCCAGTTGCAGACACCACACAAGACAAAGGATACAACAGTCTTATAAAAGTCACAAAGGAACAAAGGAAACCACTAAGGAAGAAAGAGTACAGAAAGACTGGACTTTGAAGGGAGATTGGAGGGTCTGCATTTCTTTTACTCAAATCTAGAAAGGAGACATGATGTGGGCTACAAGATTCTGACTAAAGAATGCAAATGTCTGGAAGTTTAAAGGAAAATGATGAGGCACCATTTAGAAGTAACTGGAAATGTTTACAACTAACTTCATAGATAGAGTGTTCAGTATTTGAGAATGGATACTGGAATGGATAGTTCACCTGTGATTAGTGCGGGCCTTCAGGAAGGCCTGGGACAAATGCAAAAGGATGGGGATGGGAGTGGCAGCTGTGGACTGCTCATAGGTCCATAGGTTCATACTAGGCTATCTGCCCTGAGGCAATTATAAGCCTAGCCCGATTCTGTATGGCTTACGCCACCCCTTGATTTGAGTATACTGTGCCCTTTAAGGTTTAGTTTACTGTGCCTCTGTCTAATAGTGACATGGGAGTAATCCCTGGGGCAAACCTATGATCCCCCATCCACCTATCGAGATTCTTCTTGAAGAGATTCAGTGAAGTGCTCTGCCTCACATGAACTGGAATTCTATTCCAGAGCGAAGGGAGCCTCTGGGTTATGAACCTGTCCCTCCAGCAAGTTCTATTTATTTCTGTGCTGAGGTTCAAGTCCCTCGAGCGTGTGGCTCTAAGGGATTTAGATTTACTGAGGTGGAGCATGTCCATTAATTCTGGATTTGACATAACTTTGCATGTCAGGCATAGATCGCCTCGAAGTAGGCGGTATGCAACTGAGTAGAGCTGGAGTTTTTTTAACCGAGCAGCATATGGCATCTGTTTGAGACCCTTGATCCTCTTGGTGAGATACTTTTGGGGTCTTTCTAATTGCTGCAGGTGTTGGGTAAGGTACATCCCAAAAGGGGCATTGTATTCTATGATGGGCCTGATGAGGGATGAATAAAGGGGCACGATTACCTCTCTTGATCTAGATGTGAAACCCTTCGTGATGAGGTGGGCTATGTAGAAGGTCTTTCTAACCACTTTGGCAATGTGGTTTTCAAAGGAGAGATTGCTATCAACTTGGGTCCTCAGATCCCTAATTACTTTCTCTGTCCTTAATGGGTTACCACCTATGTGGTAATTTGTGGGCACATTGTTTTTGCCAAAGGGTATGACTATACATTTTTTGGCATTTAGCTTTAGACCATGGCTCTGGCACCAGTTATCTGTCTCTGTGAGACCTTTTTGAAGGATGTTTGTGTCAGCTGGAGAGTTGATTATGGCGCCCAGTTTGCAGTCGTCTGCGAACTTGGTGAGCCATAGTCCTCCCACGTTTGCCTGTACCTCGGAAAAGTATATACCGAACAAGAGTTTATATAAGTACAGAATTCTCTAGTGTAAAACTACCACTACCAGTCACTGGCTGAGGCATGCAGTGGTTGCAGGTACTCCTTTCTACAAACAGAAGATGTTACATTTCAGTACCTCATAGCTGAAAACGATCCTCAGACCAGTTAACTTATCCAGTCAAGTAACAGTAAATAAATAAAGTAATAAGAGGACTAATGGTACAATTTTATAATGGAGTATATGTTCCTTGTACAACAGAAGGTGTTTTAATGGGAGAAAATCACGAGACAATACTGAAGTCTGCATACATTGGGTTGGAGCAGGCAGATGTTCATCGTGTTACCCTGCTGCAGTCATCACACTTGGGTTATCCTGTCGTCAGGCGGTCCCGCAGTTGGCCTGAATTCCAAAGTCTTGGTCCGGCGTCGGTTGCTGTCGCTTCTTCCCTGATGTCAGTGTGCCAGGGGTATATAGGAGGCATCTGATGCCATTTTCTTCAGTCTTTCTTGCCGCGCGGTGCCCGAAGCAGAAGCAGTTCGCAAGTGCCGGTCGGCCGACTCCTGAGATTTTCAAAGTCAAATTTCAGATCCAAAGTCTTCAATAAAGCTAAGTACCCCGTTGGGGAAACTTTTCTTGCCTCAGACCGATGTCAGAAAAAGTTAACAATTGTATTTCTTGTGGGAAGCAAATACCTCATAAGGATTTTCATTCTTATTGTATACCTTGCCTAGGCCCAGACCACGATGTCACTGGTTGTCGGTTTTGTGCTAGGTTTAATAAGCGAACTATCAAGCGACGCTTTGATTTCGCACAACAGTACTTCGGTAGAAAATTTAATTTCACTATGCTGTCGGAGCAACCGACTACCGGCGTGCACAAAAAACGCAAAGATAAGGACAGGCAGCCTAGATCCAAGCCAGACTCCGAGGCCTTGGCTGGGCCAGTCGCCAGTTCACCAGTTTTCAGTGAGGCGCCTATGCAGCCCCTGGCTACCGGAGAATTGGAACCCCAAACCGCTTTGGATTCTCTGGAAGAGAGTTCTAGGCCGACGTAGCCATTTTCTTTAGGCCCTACTGATGACATTGCAGAAGGAGAAGCCGGTGCTGCAGAAACACCTTCGGTTTCTGAAGGTGTCTTCAGACAGACGACTCTCACCATAAAACCATATCCTAAGCTTAAGACTCCTCTAAAACCAAAAAAGACTGCACTTCAGTCTCCAGTTCAAGGCCCCATGCCTAAGAAACAGATGCTTAAAATGGCTGAAGATTTGATTTCTTTAATCAGGGGTTCCCAACCCCCACCCGACAAAAGGCCTAGACAAGAGGAGGATTATGCCTCCTCTGATCAAGTGTCTATTTCCTCAGACTCCTCTGAGGAACAAGATTACTCCTTTCCCCCTTATGAAGATTCTGATGCTGAGGATTCCATTCCCTCAGCTTCTCCCCCTGAAGACTATTCCTTTGGGGAAACCTTACATACCATGAGGGAATATTTCCACTGGGAAGGTCAGGACTACTCCGACTCAAAGAAAAGGCTCAGAGAGTTTCTTTTACTCCCCCAGCACAGACCACTTGCTATCCCCCCAGTTTTAGACATTGTGGATGATGTTTACTTAGAATCTAGTCTAAATCCAGATTCTCTGTCTCCTGCTCCAGCCAAACCAGACAGATATTACAGAGTACCTGACTCACACAAATTCCTTTACAAAAGCCCTGTTGCTGACCCAGAGACTATCTCCCAGGGTCCCAAAGGGGCTAAGGCTTCCATGGCTAAAAATCCGGTACCCTCTGAAAGGGACTCCAGAGCATGAGATAGGTGGGGGAAGAAGGTTTACATCTCAGCCACTCTAGCTATGAGAGCACTAAATTGTCAATTTCACATGCTTAAATACCAGCAATTCCTAATGTCTCAAATAAAACAAAAGATGAGCACACACCCTCAACAGTCTGAATTGAAGGAAATGCAGGATCTGTTGCATGCAGCTGAACAGGTGGGAAAACATACTTTACAATGTGGATTTGATTCCTTGGAAGCTTCCTGTAGAGCAGCTGTTACTGGGTCTGTTATACGTAGGCATGTTTGGTTAAAGGAACAAACTCTGCCTGATCATGTTAAAGCAAAGTTACTAGATGCTCCCTTACAGCAGGATGTCCTATTTGGGGTTAAAGCAGAAGAAGTCTTAAAGAAAATGGAGGATAAGGCAAAATCTATGCAGACGGTCAAAGATTTCTTACAGGTTCAGCCCCCACACTTCAGCAGAAATTGGCCAACAAAAAATTGGTCCTTTCCAGCTAGTGACAGACCACAGAGGGGTAAATACAGACGCCCAAGTGGCAGAGGACAAGCACAAACCCATTACAAACCTCAACAATGGGGCACTGCAACACAGAAGGGAGGAGAAGACAGGTCCCAAACTACTAGAAGGCAAACACAATGACTTAAACCTCAAATTGCCAAGCAAAACTCTCTTGGCAGCTCCCTTGGGAGGAAAATTAGCACTTTTTACAGACAACTGGCGCATCATCACAAAGGACAAATGGGTCCTAGACATTATTTCACAAGGATACAGATTCCATTTCCACACCTTGCCAATGATAAGAGGAATGCCAAACCTGCCACAAAATCAATGGGCAGAGGCACAAAAACAAATTACAGCTCTCATGGACATGAGAGCCATTCAACTGGTACCTACACGGGAGCAAGGCCAAGGATTTTACTCAGGGCTCTTTCTAGTCCCCAGAAAGGACAATGCTTGGAGACCCATTCTGGACCTTTCAATTTTAAACACCTTCTTACAAGTACCCAAATTCAAGATGCTAACACTACAGCAGCTTCTTCCCTTGTTGGGCAAGAAAGCATGGCTAGTAACGTTGGACCTCAAGGAGGCATACCTGCATGTCCCTATCAGACAAAATTGCAGAAGATACCTCCATTTCATTGCAGGTTCAACCCATTACCAATTCTCTGCAATGCCCTTTGGCTTATCCACTATGCCCAGGGTCTTCACAAAATGCCTGGCACCAGTAATTGCATACTGCAGACAAAGTGGAATTCAAATATACCCATACCTGGACGACTGCCTCATCCAAGCAGAAAGCAAGGACATTCTCTTACAACATCTGGCTTTTGTAAAACACCTTCTAAGTTGCCTAGGGTACACAGTAAATGAAAAGAAATCAAAACTAGTACCCTCACAAAATATGACATTCCTGGGTGCCAGCTTGAATACAACGGCCCAGATGGCTTATCTGATGCCAGACAAACAGCTACAACTGACTCAATACTTCAAAACAATGGCAACAAAGACCCAACTCCCTGCAAGAAAAATTCTGCAGGCCTTGGGCTTCATGGCATCTTGCATACTACTAATACCATTTGCAAAACTGCATATGAGGAAATTACAGTGGTACCTAAAAAGCGTATGGACTCAACACAGCCACAGCTTGGACACAATGATATCTCTCATTCCCTGCCTTCAACAAGAGTTTCTATGGTGGTCACAGGCATGTCACCTCAACAAGGGTCAGCCTTTCACCTTGCCCCCAGCCAGGCAAACTATGACAACAGATGCATCGGACTATGCCTGGGGGGCACACATGGCAGGACAGTGCATTCAAGGCATATGGACTGCAGATCAAAGGAATCTGCACATCAATCAAAAAGAAATGCTAGCTGTACAGAATGCCCTGACAGCCTTCAAGGACCTCTTACATCCAGGACAGCTTACAATAAGGACGGACAACACCACAGTAATGTGGTACATAAACAAACAAGGGGGTACACACTCCTACCCTCTATGCAGGCAAGCAATGACCTTGTGGAACACAGCACTAGCTTACCAAGTTCAGCTACAAGCCCAATTCCTGCCAGGAAAAAAGAACACATTGGCAGATGACCTAAGCAGAAACATCATGGATCCCCATGAGTGGAAACTGGATCCACAAGTATTTGCAATGATAACTCAAAAATGGGGGCACCCAGACATAGATCTGTTTGCCAGCCCCCAAAACTATCAGCTAGCAAAATTTTGTACAAGGACATTTCACCATCAAGCTTGGAAAGTGGACACACTCTCATTCAGTTGGAAAAACCTGACAGTTTATGCCTTCCCTCCATCGCCCCTTCTCACAAAGGTGCTGCTGAAAGTCAGGATGGAGAGACCCAGAATGATACTCATAGCCCTGGACCGGCCACGCCAGCACTGGTACCCACTTTTAAGGAATATGACCCAGGGCCCACCATGGATTTTACCACAAATTACTCATTTGCTCACACAGCAAGACAGTCAGATTCTACACAGCCAGCTCAAAACCTTAAATTTGGCTGCATGGCAAATCACCTAAGCAAGCAGTCAGCTCCTCTTCCTCAAGATGTTATGGATGTTATTCTGGAAGCCAGGAGGCCCAGCACCAGGAAGGCCTACTCAGACAAATTGAAAAGGTTTTGCGCCTGGAACCAAGCTAAAGGCCAAAATACCCTTCAGCCACACATACCTCAGATTCTACAGTATTTAACTGAGATGTTACACAAAGGACTTTCTTTTTCATCTATTAAAATCCACGCCTCAGCTATTTCAGCCCACTACAACACGGATCCTCCCTTATTTTTACATCCGCTTCTAAGGCAGTTTCTCAGAGGGGCCAAAAACATTAGGCCCCCCAGGAGAGCACCTACACCAACCTGGGACCTCAAGTTTGTTCTGGAAAAACTTACGCTTACCTCCTTTTGAACCAGCTTTCTCAGCTGACTTAAAGTTTATATCATGGAAGACTGCCCTGCTGCTAGCAATAACTTCAGCCAGAAGTGTCTCAGAGCTTCAGGCACTAATGGCAGTAGAGCCTTTCCTCATTTTTCATCAAGACAGAGTTTCTCTACGAACTAACCCCTCCTTTATGCCTAAGGTGGTATCCAGTGTGGCTCTAAATCAAACCATCCATTTACCCACCTTCTTTCCAAATCCAGAGAACAAAGGGGAAAGACTCCTGCACTCCTTGGACATTCACAGGCAACTACGTTACTACTTGGATAAAACTAAGGTTTTCAGAAAATCTGACCAGCTCTTTGTATCCTATGCTGCAGCTTCACAAGGAAAGGCTATCTCAAAACAGACCATTTCCAAATGGATAGGACATTGCATTCATTTTTGCTACACCCACCATGGAAAACCAGTTCCTGCTAGCATAAGGTCCCACTCTACCAGGGCAGCAGCTACATCTACAGCCTTCCTCAGGGGGGTGCCAACCAAGGATATTTTGGAAGCTGCAACTTGGAGTTCAGTACACACCTTCACCAAACACTATCACTTACCACTTTACTCTAAGACTAGAGCTGGCTTCGCCACTGCAGTTCTGCAGGGCCTTCTAGCCTCCTCTAACCCTGTTTGACTCCACCTCCCATCCTTAGCTATGGGATTCTACCCAAGTGTGATGACTGCAGCAGGGTAACACGGTGAACATAGTACAGTTTTGTACCTACCATAAATGTAGATGTTCGAGTGTATACCCTGCTGCAGTCCAGGTTACCCTCCCTCCATCCCCTCTGGCCTAACTAACTAAAACCTTTCAATGCCTTAAAATCTGATACTACCTTTGTGGTGTATTTGCTTATAGTTGGAGGGATGTTTTGTTTGTACTAAACTTTTATTATTGATACTATCTACTGACCACCATTTTGGGGGGGCACCTGACATCTGGGGCAAGAAAAACTGAAGAAAATGGTGTTGGATGCCTCCTATATACCCCTGGTGCACTGACGTCAGGGAAGAAGCGACAGCAACCGACGCCGGACCAAGACTTTGGAATTCAGACCGACTGCGGGACCGCCTGACGACAGGATAACCCAAGTGTGATGACTGCAGCAGGGTATACACTCGAACATCTACATTTACATTTATGGTAGGTACAAAACTGTACTTTACAATGCCACTGCCCATGTCCAGCATATTGTTTGTGACCTCTTATGTCATGGCTTGTGTTTATGACTTGCTATGTCATGGCTTGTGTTTGTAATCTGTTATGTGATGGCTTGTAAAGACAATGTTTTACACCATTCGTTTCATATACTGACAGCTAATATCTCCTAGCAATATACTGCTAACCTTGAATTTAGAGGAAGACCAACCCATTCATTTATATAAAGCCATCTTTATCGTGAGGTATTAAATGGCCCCATATACTAGAAGTGCTGGTAGCTCAGTTTGACACTAAAGATCCCATGGCAAATGTGAAGAACATTTGGACTAGTTTGCTTCTGACCTGGTAATCTCACCTAGTTAGCATAATTCCTTGGATATCCCCAGAAACATTATGAAAATGCAATAAATAAATACATGGATTAGATAGTAAGTTTTCTTAGTAGTCAGATCTGCAGCTAAGAGAACCGATTTGATTAAGGAAGTATTGGACTATATATGCTGTCCTGCAGTCATTGTTTGCTATAACTAAAAATGCTGAGCACAGCACTGTATCAATCACTGAATCCAGGTATGTACCTGAGCACAGCACTGTATCAATCACTGAATCCAGGTATGTACCTGAACACAGCACTGTATCAATCACTGAATCCAGGTATGTACCTGAACACAGCACTGTATCAATCACTGAATCCAGGTATGTACCTGAACACAGCACTGTATCAATCACTGAATCCAGGTATGTACCTGAACACAGCACTGTATCAATCACTGAATCCAGGTATGTACCTGAACACAGCACTGTATCAATCACTGAATCCAGGTATGTACCTGAACACAGCACTGTATCAATCACTGAATCCAGGTATGTACCTGAACACAGCACTGTATCAATCACTGAATCCAGGTATGTACCTGAGCACAGCACTGTATCAATCACTGAATCCAGGTACGTACCTGAACACAGCACTGTATCAATCACTGAATCCAGGTATGTACCTGAGCACAGCACTGTATCAATCACTGAATCCAGGTATGTACCTGAACACAGCACTGTATCAATCACTGAATCCAGGTATGTACCTGAACACAGCACTGTATCAATCACTGAATCCAGGTATGTACCTGAGCACAGCACTGTATCAATCACTGAATCCAGGTATGTACCTGAGCACAGCACTGTATCAATCACTGAATCCAGGTATGTACCTGAACACAGCACTGTATCAATCACTGAATCCAGGTATGTACCTGAACACAGCACTGTATCAATCACTGAATCCAGGTATGTACCTGAGCACAGCACTGTATCAATCACTGAATCCAGGTATGTACCTGAGCACAGCACTGTATCAATCACTGAATCCAGGTATGTACCTGAACACAGCACTGTATCAATCACTGAATCCAGGTGCACCTGAGCACAGCACTGTATCAATCACTGAATCCAGGTATGTACCTGAACACAGCACTGTATCAATCACTGAATCCAGGTATGTACCTGAGCACAGCACTGTATCAATCACTGAATCCAGGTATGTACCTGAGCACAGCACTGTATCAATCACTGAATCCAGGTATGTACCTGAACACAGCACTGTATCAATCACTGAATCCAGGTATGTACCTGAGCACAGCACTGTATCAATCACTGAATCCAGGTATGTACCTGAACACAGCACTGTATCAATCACTGAATCCAGGTGTATACAATACCTTCTTGTTGATCTCGGTGCGGTGATGGTACCCTTTCTGACCTGCACGGGCAACAGAGTAAGCAGTTCGAGCCGGATGCCAGGCTCCAATGCAGGCAACTTTGCGGAGACCTTTGTGGGTCTTTCTGGGCAGTTTTTTGCAATGCCAGCGGGAAGTGACCCCTACACAGGAAAGACACACAATTAAAACAATATTCTTAACATTAACAAAACAGCCATAAACGTCCATAGTTTAATAAATGCATGTTTATTGTGACAGCTCCCTTGGGAACTGCTAGTAAGACCCACCGCATTTTGTCCACTGGCATAACTCAAAATTTTAATTACAGAGTGCAACTGTTAGTTATGCTGTGTGTCCGTATATCTGTCATGTCTAGATCTGAATGTTTGATGTGTACCAGCTTGAAATATTCCCCATATGCTTGGCTTGCCAGTACTTAACATAACCACCCTCTCGGAAAAGTACTGCTTTCTGACGTTCATACTTATCTCACCCTGTAGGTGCTAACTTAGTTAATTGTTTTAAGTGTTCCATTTACTTTGATACAGGCAAATTCAGAAAATACTTTTCATTTCTTATTTTATTCTGCTGCATAAACCACAGCTTGAGTAATACTACCTCTGGGTTATCATCACTTTCTCCCATGACTTAAATAGTAATGTGTTCTGCTTTCTTATATTTTCCTGACTTTTAAATAACTGTTGTGATGGAAAGCTCAGCTTCAATAGCTCCCTGAATTCAACTTCAGATTCATTTAGCTGTGTTTTATTAAATAATGACATAAGAACCTAGCTCATATAATAACATACAATAAAATAGTCAACAAATAAACACATTTATAAAATGTAACAAAAATATTCTGAGCTCCGAATAAACTTCACCTAGTTAGTACAAATCCATCTAGGATCTCTCCCAAAAATTATGAAAGTGCAATAAATACATAAATAAATAAATGGATTAGGTAGTAAGTTCTATATGTATTCAGATCTGATTCCAAAACAAACTCAACTTCCAAAGCCTCATCCCTTGTTCTCAGTAAAACTCTTAAGCTGATCCAAGTGAAAATTTAACCATAATAAGCAAAATAAAGTAGCTTGTTATTGTTTAATTGATTATCAGATTCCCATTATATACAAATTCAATGCTAAATAAAGCTCATGTTCCCAAATTTGATTACAGTCTTTGCTGACTGGAAAAGCCACCTTGTAACTTTAGCTTTTGATTTACAGGGGCATTGTGCCTTATTACATTCTGAGGTGTGCTCTTATCAGACAATAAACCATACCTTATCTTATATTATTCTTTACATAAATATATACAAAAATGTTAAACTTATAATTTGATTAACACCTGAAAAAACTTTTTCCACAAATAATGTTGTTGTGTCTTTTGGCTTTTCCCGGTTAGGGGTCGCCACAGCGGAACTCCGGTCCGCTAATGATTGGCAGTAGATTTTTATGTGCCGAGTTGCCAGCCCTGAAGCACAACCTTCAACAAAGGTACGCCCATTCACGCACGTCTCCAGACAGAAGAAGCTCTAGCTGAGAATCGAATGGGACAACGTCTTACTGTGAGGTGACAGCGCTACCGCAGCACCACCACCGCAGCGGGTAAAAGACTGTGCATGAATACAAATGGGTCAGAGAGTGAACTTGAGCCAAGATCACTAAAAGATAATACAGGACAGACTGACTCCTACTGTCAGCAAAGACCAACTCAGATAACAATGTCTTCAGCTATCTGCAGAAGAAGGCCAGTTTAGGACAGTCAGCCAGCCTCTGCTGTTGAACTTGATATGTAAAGGAAAGGTAATAAAAACTTTCTAGAATAAATCCATGCAGCTACTAGCACCAGCTGGCAGGCACTGCCCAGTGCCTAGGGAGGACAATATATTACAAAATCACTCAGGTAGGGAGACACCAAATCATGTATGGACAAGCATACTAATACTATGATTTCAAAGTTGATAAGAAAACAATCCAGGGGTCAGTACAAGCTATGTATAACATATATCATTTGATGGTATTGAGATGTACCTGTAAGTAACCTAGCAACAGAGTTTTTCATTAGCTCTAAATGGTCAATCTCAGTGTTAGAAAGTCCAAGGTAGAGAGTATTACAGTAGTCAAGACAAGCTGATACAACAGCATGAATGACTAACAAGAGATCTGCTTAAGGAATAACGTACTTAAACCTGGAAATATTCCACAGATGGAAACACAATTTTTCCTAGTTCATTTTCTTCCCCTGTTGCCTATCAACCATCAGCTCTCCTGTATGCCAGCAATCACATTCAGTATTTGACTTGGAGCTGATTACAGTAGCCATTGGACAGGTCGCCATGTTTGTATGACTTAAGCCCAAGACCTGGGGGATGATTGACCTGCATAACAGTGGGGAGGGGGGGGGTCACAATGCCTCATCATGCAAGTGAGTTCTTCCATGTTCCCATGATAGGGCAGCTCAGTTAGCCAAATGCACACTCCAGGTCACATTTATTGCCTGTATCCTAACAATTTCTGTCAACTGGTGTCATGATCCACCCTTTCCTACTCAGGACAGGCACACCAATCTTCCCTATGTCATCTCCAGTAGACACCAATGATTCATGGATTCATAGTTTCCAACCCAGAGTCACTTTGTGGACCATAATCATCTTTGTCAGTGCTCACCCTGGCAGGGCACCACCTGCAGGTCAAATACTGCAATCAGCTCTACCATGGTGTGTGTAGCAGCAGTCTGCGCCTGGTTACTCATCTCTATACCTCACTCAACTCTATCATGGTGTGTGTAGCAGCAGTCTGTGATGTCTGTACCGCACTCAACTCTACCATGGTGTGTGTAGCAGCAATCTGTGCCTGGTTACTGATCTCTAGACTGCACTCAACTCTACCATGGTGTGTGTAGCAGCAGTCTGTGCCTGGTTACAGATGTCTATATCACACTCAACTCTACCACGGTGTGTGTAGCAGCAGTCTCTGCCTGGTTACTGATGTCTATACTGCACTCAACTCTACCATGGTGAGTGTAGCAGCAGTTTATGCCTGGTTACTGATGTCTATACCGCACTCAACTCTACCATGGTGTGTGTAGCAGGAGTCTGTGCTTGGGTATTGATGTCTATACCACAATCAACTCTACCATGGTGTGTGTAGCAGCAGTCTGTGCCTGGTTACTGATGTCTATAACGCAATCAACTCTATCAAGGTGTGTGTAGCAGCAGCCTGTGTTTGGTTACTGATGTCTATAGTGCAATCAGCTCTACCATGGTGTGTGTAGCAGCAGTCTGTGCCTGGTTACTAATGTCTAAACCGCACTCAACTCTACCATGGTGTGTGTAGCAGCAGTCTGTGCCTGGTTATTGATGTCTATACTGCACTCAAATCTACCATGGTGTGTGTAGCAGCAGTCTGTGCCTGCTTATTGATGAATATACCGCACTCAACTCTACCATGGTGTGTGTAACAGCTGTCTGTGCCTGGTTACAGATGTCTATACCGCACTCACCTCTACCATGGTGTGTGTAGCAGCAGTCTGTGCCTGGTTACTGATGTCTATATCACAATCAGCTCTACCATGATGTGTGCAGCAGCAGTCTGTGCCTGGTTACTGATGTCTATACTGCACTCAACTCTACCATGGTGAGTGTAGCAGCAGTCTGTGCCTGGTTACTGATGCCTATACCGCAATCAGCTCTACCATGGTGTGTGTAGCAGCAGCCTGTGATGTCTAACTGCACTCAGATCTACCACGGTGTGTGTAGCAGCAGTCTGTGCCTGGTTACTGATGTCTATACTGCACTCAAATCTACCATGGTGTGTGTAGCAGCAGTCTGTGCCTGCTTATTGATGAATATACCGCACTCAACTCTACCATGGTGTGTGTAACAGCTGTCTGTGCCTGGTTACAGATGTCTATACCGCACTCACCTCTACCATGGTGTGTGTAGCAGCAGTCTGTGCCTGGTTACTGATGTCTGTACCACAATCAGCTCTACCATGGTGTGTGCAGCAGCAGTCTGTGCCTGGTTACTGATGTCTATACTGCACTCAACTCTACCATGGTGAGTGTAGCAGCAGTCTGTGCCTGGTTACTGATGTCTATACTGCTATCAGCTCTACCATGGTGAGTGCAGCAGCAGTCTGTGCCTGGTTACTGATGTCTATACCGCTATCAGCTCTACCATGGTGTGTGTAGCAGCAGTTTATGCCTGGTTACTGATGTCTATACTGCACTCAACTCTACCATGGTGTGTGTAGCAGCAGTCTGTGCCTGGTTACTCATCTTTATCCTCTAACTGATGCTCAGTGTTGCTCCCAGTTTTGGGAAGGAGTTGAAGTTAAGGTAATGATGCCCACCACCACCACCCCATACAGTATCTGCAGGGTCTATATCATAAGAGCGAATTGCATAAATTGCGAACTCTCATAATATCGAATGTACCGGACCTCAAACTTCCTATTGTGGGGGCCTGTGCTCCCCACACCCCCCCCCCCCCGCTAAATATATATTACAACTCCGAGATCACACTACAGTGAGGAAATGGCAAATATCCCATTCTTCACTGCACCATGATCTCAGGAAAAGCACATCGATGTCCAGTACATTCGATATTATGAGCGTTAGGAATGTGTGCGATTTGCTCATATGATATAGACCCATATCTGCACATGTGGCAAAAGAAAGTGCAACTGATGGATGCCATCTTTGTAGGTGACTCCTTTATAGCCTGGGTGTGTCTCACAGTAAAGGGAGACTAGGGGTAAACACTGGTGATGCTGGATTCCTGGCCTACTTATCCTCCATTACATCATGTGTGGGGGAAATGGAGCATGGGTAGGCCAGGCATCCATTGCATCATATGTGTGGGAATAGAACATGGGTAGGCCAGGCATCCATTACATATGTGGGGGGAATGGAGCATGGGTAGGCCAGGCATCCATTACATCATGTGTGGAGGAATGGCGCAGGGGTAGGCCAGGCATCCATTACATCATATGAGGGGGAATGGAGCATGGGTAGGCCAGGCCATTCATTGCATCATATGTGGGGGGAATGGAGCATGGGTAGGCCAGGCATCCATTACATCATATGTGGGGAATGGAGCATGGGTAGGCCAGACATCCATTACATCATATGTGGGGGAATGGAGCATGGGTAGGCCAGGCATCCATTACATCATATGTTGGGGAATGGAACATGGGTCGGCCAGGCATCCATTACATCACATGTGTGGGAATAGAACATGGGTAGGCCAGGCATTCATTGCATCATATGTGGGGGAATGGAGCATGGGTAGGCCAGGCATCCATTACATCATATGTGGGGGAATGGAGCAAGGGTAGGCCAGGCATCAATTACATCATATGCTGGGGAATATGTGTGAGCCCTCCAATGTTAGAGTTGCAAACAGAGTCAGTGTGTCACCTGACTGTGCCATGTATGTACTGCCATCACTGACAGCCACAGGTGACCTAATGACATCAAGCATGTGTTGATCTCTCATGCTGGACCCACCAATGGTGGAACCTATAAATGCGTAAAGATAACCTACCTGTGGCAGTAGTGAAATACATGCCTCAGACCCCCCCCCCAACTGGTAGAAGATACAGTCTATGAATACCATATGAACACGGACACATCTTGAGGTGCAGAGCACTGCAGATACAGTCTGTACATAGCTGGAGGAGATTTACACTGTGTTCTTCTATTGATTCTTTCCTTCTCACAGGCAGATCAAGGTAGACCATGGAAATGTTTCTGCTAGTACTAACATATCCCTAGCAGATAACTGGATAGTAATTCCTAACTAAGCTCCAACTTCCAAACCACTTCTTGGTATGAAGATGACCCTCCCTAGTCATTCATACCAGGAACTATCCCATCTCTATGAGTTACCGCTGTGTAAGTGGTCGACCTGTTGTGGCAGAGATGTTCCTGAATACATTCCATGTCTTTGGTATATTCATATGATAGCATACTGGTTACCCTTTTCTGCATCTGTACTATGGTCTTATTATTGCTACCCACAGCACTGATATTCTGACACACCTAATCCTGGAATACCTTGTCTGTTTTAGCTTTGCTCAGAATGTGCATGGTGTGTGTGTGTGTGTGTGTGTGTGTGTGTGTGTGTGTGTGTGTGTGTGTGTGTGTGTGTGTGTGTGTGTGTGTGTGTGTGTGTGTGTGTGTGTGTGTGTGTGTGTGTGTAGGGCCTGCAGTAGCACCACTGTCTCTTGAATGGTGAGTTCTTCCAGCTGTTGCCTCTGTTATGGACCTATAACAAGACTGTTTGTGTGTGTGTGTGTGTGTGTGTGTGTGTGTGTGTGTGTGTGTGTGTGTGTGTGTGTGTGTGTTTAGGGCCTGCAGTAGTACCTCCATCTCCTGGATGGTGAGCATTTCTAGCTGTTGCCTCTCTTATGGGTCCCTGACAAGATATGTACACCTGCAGGTTACATATGTCAGTTAGAGAGTGCATGTGTGTGTTTGCATAGCACTATCCTTAGATGACCCATACATATATGCTATATCTCCTCCCTACAAATTTGGTGCCAATGTACCTGAACACTGTTGTTGTGATCATTCACCTTTCCTATACAGTGATAGGTATGTTATCTGTGCCACAGTCCTGCATCAGTGTGTGGGCTGCCTCTATTGCTGTGCACAACCTGCATCGCCCCCCATCCATTATATGCATATATTTGCTTTCACCTTTGCCTGGGGGGGGGGGTCATTGTTTCCTATGTACCATATCTTGCCCTCTGTGCTCATAGGTCACAGTGCGTACCCTCCTCAAAGTTGGACTTATGACTTTCATACAATTGACTGTTGTATCTTAGGATACTTGACTGCTTAGTTGATTGTATTGTTTAATTCGGTAATTGAATATACCTGAATCCACCCTTATAAATGTGGTAAAAGTTTTTAATGGTGTATCTGAAGAAGTCTGCATATTGTGCAGATGAAAAGCACTTCATTCATTAAATTTTGCAACTTCTGGTGCAGCTCGTTGGCTTTACTTCTTGGTTCAGCTCAGGTCTTGTTCTGTGGATTTCATACAAATGTGTTGCATTTCCTGCCACGTGTACAGTCCCAACAACTGGATATGTAACTGCATCCTCTTGTGATGTGTCACCTGCCACAATCCACCCGTCCACAAATGGACATCAGACTGTCATGCCCTCATACTGAGTTACGTGTCCTATGTCTTCTCAGTGCCCCTGTCCCTTGTTGGCTTCCATCATAAGGATTCAGCACAGTGCAGAGGTACATTACTATGCATCTCATCTTCATTCTGTATGCCCATATCAAACTGCAATATCTTCTTCAGTGAAATCACTTGTCCATCTTAAAATGATGTCTGCAGTACAGCAACTCAACTTTATTTCATACTAAAATAGAACACATAGTGCAGCAGTTATATTAATGAGGGACTTATGCATGGTCATCTCTGAATCAGTACTATAATGCATTACACTATGGTACCCAAACACCATTAGTCTGGTTGTCCCTGATTGTTCCATAGTTAATGAAACGTGGGCAGACTGTTGTCTTGCATGAAGCTTATTAGGCTTGTAGCATGGTGATGCTATGATAGAGCTATTCATAGACTGACAGGCACTTACTGGGCTATTGATCCATGAGGTCTTTAGAAGC
>NC_056746.1:95348693-95411193 GCF_019279795.1 Protopterus annectens
CATAAGTAGCTTATAAGAAAAAGAATATAATGACAATTTCTGCATAAATTCTGAATAGTTCAAATTTTTCATCCCTGTGACCTTACCACTAGAGAATCATTATACCTTTTTAAGATTTTTAGGTGGCTTATTAAAGACTAGAAAATGCAACATTGTATTCAATAATTGGTCGGATCAGTGAGGTATGATGTGGGACACTGATCTCCCACGAGTGACTAGACATGTTGTTTGAGAATTTGATGGGCTGCAAAATACGCTTTTTTGACACTGATAGATACATAATACATCACTAACTCATTAATAATGATGTCATTTTTTTATGATATGACCATTTATTTTGCAGTCATAACGATGAAGTTATGGGAAAGAGTAGTGGAAGCTAGGTTAAGAAGGGAAGTGATGATTAGTGATCAGCAGTATGGTTTCATGCCAGGAAAGAGCACTACAGATGCGATGTTTGCTCTGAGAGTGTTGATGGAGAAGTACAGAGAAGGTCAGAAGGAGTTGCATTGTGTCATTGTGGATTTAGAGAAAGCATATGACAGAGTGCCTGGAGAGGAGTTTTGGTATTATATGAGAAAGTTGGGATTGTCAGAGAAGTATGTAAGAGTGGTACAGGATATGTACGAGGGTAGTGTGACAGTGGTGAGGTCTGCGGTGGGAGTGACGGATGCATTTAAGGTGGAGGTGGGATTACATCAAGCATCAGCTCTGAGCCCTTTCTTATTTGCAATGGTGATGGACAGGTTGACAGACGAGATCAGACAGGAGTCCCCATGGACTATGATGTTTGCAGATGACATTGTGATCTGTAGTGAGAGTAGGGAATAGGTGGAGGAGACCCTGGAGAGGTGGAGATATGCTCTAGAGAGAAGAGGAATGAAGGTCAGCAGGACTAAGACAGAATATATGTGTGTGAATGAGATGGAGGACAGAGGAATGGTGAGGATGCAGGGAGTAGAGGTGGCGAAGGTGGATGAGTTTAAGTACTTGGGATCAACAGTTCAGAGTAATGGTGAGTGTGGAAGAGAGGTGAAGAAGAGAGTACAGGCAGGATGGAGTGGGTGGAGAAGAGTGTCAGGAGTGATTTGTGACAGACGAGTACCAGTAAGAGTGAAAGGGAAGGTCTACAAGAGTGTAGTGAGACTAGCTATGTTATATGGGTTGGAAACAGTGGCATTGACAAAAAAGCAGGAGTCAGAGCTTGACGTGGCAGAGTTGAAGATGTTAAGATTTGCACTGGGTGTGATGAGGATGGACAGGATTAGGAATAAGTATATTAGAGGGTCAGCCCAGGTTGGAAGGTTTGGAGACAAAGCCAGAAAGGCAAGATTGAGTTGGTTTGGACATGTGCTGAGGAGGGATGCAGAGTATATTGGGAAAAAGATGCTAAGGATGAAACTGCCAGGTAACAGGAAAAGAGGAAGGCCTAAGATAAGGTTTATGGATGTGGTGAGAGAGGACATGCAGGTGGTTGGTGTGACACAGCAAGATGCAGTGGACAGGAAGTAATGGAAACAGATGATCTGCTGTGGCGACCCCTAACGGGAGCAGCCGAAAGAAGAAGAAGAAGAACGTATGTCCTTTTTTGCAAAGACTCATAATGTTAGACTTGCTGACATCATAGCTTTGACTTTATAGACCTTTTTTGACAATGTGATATCCTTTCCTCTTTAATATCTTATTCTCTCCCAAGAAGCAAATTTATTTCAATTTTATGGCTACAATCACCATTTTATGAAATCCTTGAGTCAGAAAAGTAAAATCTGCCAATATGTCTGCACTTCTTCCACATCCAAGGTTCCTATTAGGCTAGATGAGATAATCTTATTTTTTATAACAAGTAGCGAGGTAGCTTTTGCACTTTCTGTTTCACCATCATCATCAGACTCGAACTCTTCCTCACTCTCAGTCATCAGAGCGTTATCTTCTGTATATCTGACGCTGATAGTACTTCTGAGAGAATTCTGAATTTGAGTTGTGTAACCAAACATCCTGCATGCTATATTCAATATATAAATTAAATAAGTACATGACAATATACAGCCTTCATATGCTTCTTCTCAGTATTGAACCAGTTATTCTGTATTCATTTCTGTTACATCTTTTTCTGTATACAGATTCATCAGGAGGCAAATAAGGTGACCATGTACCCCCATTTTTCTAAGAACTTGCTGAAGGTTGTTATGTTCTGCACAGTCAAAGGCTTTAGAGTAACTAATAAAACGTTAGTAAATACTTTCTGGAACTCTTTTTTTCCCTCTATTATCCAACAAATGATGGCAGTTTGATCTCGACTGCATGTTCCTCCTGCAAAACCAGTTTCTCCATCGGGAAGTTCTCCGGCTGTATATTCCTGGAGTAGAACCAACTTATCCATCTGGAAGTTCTTCGGCTGTATATTGCTGGTGTGGAACCAGCTTATCCATCTGGAAGTTCTCTGGCTGTGTATTGCTGGAGTGGAACCAGCTTATCCATCTGGAAGCTCTCAGCTGTATATTACTGGAGTGGAACCAGCTTATCCATCTGGAAGTTCTCTGGCTGTATATTCCTGGAGTAGATCCAGCTTATTCATCTGGAATTCCTATGGCTGTATATTCCTGGAGTGGAACCAGCTTATCCATCTGGAAATATTCTGGCTGTATATTCCTAGAGTGGAACCAGCTTATCCATCTGGAAGTTCTGTGGCTGTAAATTTCTGGAGTAGATCCAGCTTATCCATCTGGAAGTTCTCAGCTGTATATGGCTGGAGTGGAACCAGCTTATCCATCTGGAAGTTCTATGGCTGTATATTCCTGGAGTGGAACCAGCTTATCCATCTGGAAGTATTCTGGCTGTATATTCCTAGAGTGGAACCAGCTTATCCATCTGGAAGTTCTATGGCTGTATATTCGTGGAGTGGAACCAGCTTATCCATCTGGAAGTTCTCTGGCTGTATATTCCTGGAGTGGAACCAGCTTATCCATCTGGAAGTTCTCAGCTGTATATGGCTGGAGTGTAGCTTGAAGGATCTTGAGCAGCTCCTTGCTAGTATGTGACACAAGTGATAATTTGAGCTGGTTAGCACTGCCTTTTTTGGGACAGAAATATAAAACGACCTTTACCCACCAATGGCCATGGTTCTGTTTTCCCAATTTACTGGAAGATTATGAGCAGCAGTGTAACGGCATCATTTTGCAGAATTTTAAACAATTCAGTTGAAATTCCACCATTTCCTACAGTCTTATTATTGTCACGATTTTCTAGGCTCCATTAACATCACTCTCTGGGATGTCTGTCTTTAGATCACACAACATACCATTGTATGTAACATTGATGTCAGGGTCCCTCCTATATAGTGTTTTTGTATATTCCTGCCACCTATTCATAATGGCTTCTGCTTATCATTTCCATTTTTACTTGGAAGTTCCTCTTAATAGTAACAAACATCTTGAAAAACGATCTCTTGCCTTAATATTTCTATTATTGTCTTGCATTTCTTTGCACTGTTCATTTAAATAAATTGAATTCTACATTCAGTCTGCTACATTTTACATATCTCCATTGCCCTTTTCTCTGCTTCTTTATTCAGCCATTTCTGAAACCTACTTAGGCAGCTACGTTTACCTTAATGAAAATGAAGATATAATTAATGAATTACCAAGTAAAAAAACTGAAAATGTTTATAAAAGCAGAATGTTACATCGCTGAGGGACAGCTCTCCTAAACAGCCACATGCCCACATTTAAACGCATATACTCATGAGGTCACATAACATCAACACAAAGGAAATACTTGTTTTTGCTTAAAAACTAAGTATACACTTGGTCTGCATCCTTACAAAACACTTGGTTTCCATTTTCCTTGACCATTAAGCAAAATGCCATTTGTGTTTTTTACTGTGCTTATTGTTGTGTTTTTTACTGTGCTTATTGTTGTTTTTTTTGCTGTGCTTATTGTTGTGTTTTTTACTGTGCTTATTGTTGTGTTTTTTGCTGTGCTTATTGTTGTGTTTTTTACTGTGCTTTTTGTCTTCTTTAGACTATATAGTCATGTAGAAGAACTGTTCCAAACTTTCACATTTTATTGATTTCGGTCAGCAGTGTTCAGTAGGAATTCAGAAAAAAAGTGTCTTCAGGGAGAGGATATGAGGCTGTCTTATCTGTCTGCTATAATTTTACCCACTGTGAGCCAAATATGGACATAATCAGTGCTGCCTAAGGGTGTCTTCACCTCTAAATCTCTAGACTTCTTGGTTAATAATATATCCAGAATTGTATTTGTTTTCATATCTTTGTTTACAGGTTGAGTAAAAACTGCTTAGGTATTCTCCTGGTCAAACAGACAAACCATTCAGGAAAAACTGCAAGAAAAACCCATCCAAGATAGAGTTTTCACTGTGTGATACCTTAAGCCTTCTGTGATACAGATCCATGGGATATGTGCATATGACCCTTAAGGACATTTAGGTTAGGCTTTATTGGCTTGAATGCATTAAAAAATAAAAAAATAAAAAGTCATGGACATTCAGAAACCACTTAGCAGAAGCAATTGATGTCCTATAAGCAATGTTCAGTTAGTCTATCAAGAGACTGATTTCTTGTTCACAGGTGTACACCAGGCTAATGACCACTGGGGCCTTTATTAGCCTAGCTAAGCACCCCAATTGTTTCTCACAGGTTTATGTGCCTTAGAGATGATTTTAAGGGGTATATGTAAGCTAGTGCAAGATTTATGGGCTGCCTCTGTCCAAGAGACGTAAGTGCTAGACACCGGATGTATTTCTGCTTTATCTTTCACTGGTTCAAGTTTCTCTTGAAAAGGGTCAGGGAACAACTCTGTTCACATGGATGAAAACTGTTTCAGAGAAGGGGAATTCTCTGAGATGTACCTATATTTCCAATGTGTCCTATTTATGTCATAAGTAAACTTTAAATCCTTAGAATGAGTAATTCTGATGCTGTTTATTTTGTGGATATGCAAAAGGTCCACTGGAGTAACATCCAATGAAGCCAAGTATGCCAGGCATAAACTGCCTCTCAGAAGTCTGTAGGAAACAGTTTGGTGACAGGACTTTGAGATGATCTGCACAGGGCATGCTGTTTACACTATATATTCTCTTTCTGAGGAGCCTCTGTGGATGTTCTAGTTGTTACATGTGCCTGGTCAGATACATACAAAATGGGACATTATACTCAATGATGGGTCGGATGAGGCCAAATGTGGAGAAATGATGACCTCCTTGGACCTAGATGCCATGCCCTTGCTTATGTGTTGAGCAACATAGAATGATTTCCTTACTACCTTAAGTACGTATTGGACAAAACCCAGGTTACTACCTACATACATGCCCAAATACCTGATTACTGTTTCGACTCTTAGGGTTGAGTTATCAATGAGAAAATTTTCTAAGGTGATTAACTTCACAAAGGGTACTATTACACAGTTCTTGGCACTGAGTTTTAAGCCATGGCTTTGGCACCAGTCATTTGTCGATGTTAGCACTTCCTGTAGGATGTTAGTGTCTTGGGGGGATTCTATGACTGCTCCTCATTTGAAAGCATCTGCAAACTTGGTCAGCCAGAGGCTCTTGACATTGGCCTTGACTTCCAAGAAGTAAATGACAAAAAGGAGTGGACCCAGCACACAGCCCTGACGGACTCCACCAGAGACCAGCCTCTTTGTGGAGGTAGTGTCCCCATCCTAACTGTCTGGGTTGTATCTGAGAGTCAGCTGGCTATCCAGCACGTAACATACTTGTTTACATCTATATCCATGAGTTTCTTTATAATGTCCAAGGGGGGTATTTTATCAAATGACTTAGCTAGGTTTAGTATTCTAAAAGAAGTTCATTAGGTTAGGAAGACATGATATGCCTTTGAAAAAATCAAAATAGGTTAAATCCAGTGTTTGAATATTTCCTTTGTCCTTATTCATTTCATAACCTAAACAAATAACACCTGAGATCTCCTCTGATAATATTTGTAAAGTTCAGAGGAGATAATCTACTCAACAAAAGAAAATGAATGAATAAACAAACAACTAGATAACTTAAATAAGCAAATAAGTGGTAATGATTGACGGCTTTCCATTGTTTGATAACTGAGTTTTTGGTTAAAGCATTATAGTGTCCCGTATCTGCAGTTGCGGACTGATTGCTGTGGTTTCTCCTGTTTCATCATTACAGCCTCCCTGCATTCATTCTAATAGCTGTCATAAGCTGCACACTGAAACCAAATAATTAATAACCAGCTGTTCAGAGATATGATTTCACCACAGCTGCAGAATCAAAACTTATGTGCTATGACATCCCAGAGCTTCGTCTTCCTGTAGTTTAGGTTCAGCTCCCCAGGAATACTTTATCACTACACTTGCTCCAATCAAACACACATAAATTAATTAATTAATGAAGGAGAACTGTGGCGCTGACCTGATTTAGGTGAAATGTATGTTCTTAGTGGCTGTAATAACATTAGTAGCTGAGCTTAAGCAAGTGGAAAAATACACTCATGAAATGCTGCAACCTTGTTTTTATGGTGCAGTACTTTATAGTCAAGCTTGATAGTGTACTTGTATTTGATGCAGGTGAATTTGGTGAAAGAAATGTTTACATACTGGTTGTTGACTTTACTCGTGTTCCATTTCCCAGTATTCCTCTGCCATTTCTATTGGTTATTATGGACTGTAAGAGTGTGTACGGCACACCATCTGGTCATAGATCAAATTTTTTTACTGTTGTAGAAATCAAAAGAAATAGTTTCTGCCCCTGTGGTAATGTATGGCTTCCTCCAAAGAGATCTCACAGTGTGCTCTTCCTGAAAAGGTCTGTCATCCTGCACAAACACAAACTCTCAAACACATACATGTGCACATATACACAGACACACGTACACACACACACACACACACACACACACACACACACACACACACACACACACACACACACACACACACACACACAGACACACGTACTCACTCACTCATGCTCAAATGAGAAGTCTGCCTGTTCTAAACAGCTGTCAAGGCCTAAAATAAAAGTGCTGACCTGGTTAGAAATAGAATTTATATTCTTAGTGACTACACTGAAATTAGATAAACTTCACCAGGGAGAAAAACAAACAGTTCTGACAAGCAAACTCTTTTCACAACGCTTTTAAGTTCTAACTGTAAGCATTTAAAACCCAGTTCTGAAATCACATGTAACACATCAAGTATAGCTAAATTCACCCTTCCACTGCTTAATGTGTGTCCATACTATCATTGTTTTGTTACCACACTTTATAAATAATCTAAACTGACCTTGCAGAGGAATGACTAAAATGTCACTCACTTCTGTAAGTAAAAAACACGATAAGTGTCCTTGGACAAAAATGCACTGTAACAGTAAGAATTATTGTTTCCAGAGAGGCTCCATTTTGGTATAGTTAATAGAACAGAATCAGAAGTTTCTGGTAGGTAGAAGAAGGCATAACATAAAAGACACAGCACAATAATTATAATTTATGAAATGTATTTATTCATTTACTTTTGGTAACCAAGTTAATTCCATTAGGCCTGTGGCTTGTTTATGGGAACAGCCCAGGTGGTATTTGTGCAGAATGAGGGGACATTTTGTTCACACCTTGTGCTTTCTATATTAAACGTATGAAAGTAAAGTCAACATTGGAGACAGATTCTACAACAAAAGTGAATTTCTGAGAGATGGGTGATCACATGAAACACTAATATAAATTGCAGATGTCACCCATTTGCAAGGACTTCTCTAAGAAGTTGGTAAGATATGGAGAACAAAGCAGAATGCTGCTGTACTTGGCTATAAAAGGAGTCTTGAAACCAATTCATTTTGAGAGTAATATTTGAACCTTCTCAAACTTCACCAGATTGTGTGTTTGTAAGATACAGAACACAGTACATTATTTTCAAATTGGTCTGGTAAGAGCTGTAGAAAGTGGGGACAATTAACATTCTAATAGGACTGACAAACCATGGACTATCAAGTGGGCAATCCCATATGCTTTGCAGACAGTAACGGGTACATTAGGCATCAAATGATCATCGCATTTGTTTACCAAGTAGACCTACTGGGAAACACAGTTCCTTTTCCAGGATTAACCAGGAGCAATCTCTAGTTGTGACTTGCTCAAGGTCACACAGAAGTCAAATAAGGGTTGAGAGAATCAAACCGTGTACCAAAGGAACTAAAGCCCAGAACTTTAATCTGCACCAGTGCCAGAGTGTACCAAAGGAACTAAAGCTCAGAACTTTAATCTGCACCAGTGCCAGAGTGTACCAAAGGAACTAAAGCTCAGAACTTTAATCTGCACCAGTGCCAGAGTGTACCAAAGGATCTAAAGCTCAGAACTTTAATCTGCACCACTGCCAGAGTGTACCAAAGGAACTAAAGCTCAGAACTTTAATCTGCACCAGTGCCAGAGTGTACCAAAGGAACTAAAGCCCAGAACTTTAATCTGCACCAGTGCCAGAGTGTACCAAAGGAACTAAAGCCCAGAACTTTAATCTGCACCAGTGCCAGAGTGTACCAAAGGAACTGAAGCTCAGAACTTTAACCTGCACCAGTGCCAGAGTGTACCAAAGGAACTAAAGCCCAGAATCTTAATCTGCACCAGTGCCAGAGTGTACCAAAGGAACTAAAGCTCAGAACTTTAATCTGCACCAGTGCCAGAGTGTACCAAAAGAACTAAAGCCCAGAACTTTAATCTGCACCAGTGCCAGAGTGTACCAAAGGAACTAAAGCTCAGAACTTTAATCTGCACCAGTGCCAGAGTGTACCAAAGGAACTAAAGCTCAGAACTTTAATCTGCACCAGTGCCAGAGTGTACCAAAGGAACTAAAGCTCAGAACTTTAATCTGCACCAGTGCCAGAGTGTACCAAAGGAACTAAAGCTCAGAACTTTAATCTGCACCAGTGCCAGAGTGTACCAAAGGAACTAAAGCCCAGAACTTTAATCTGTACCAGTGCCAGAGTGTACCAAAGGAACTAAAGCTCAGAACTTTAATCTGCACCAGTGCCAGAGTGTACCAAAGGAACTAAAGCTCAGAACTTTAATCTGCACCAGTGCCAGAGTGTACCAAAGGAACTAAAGCTCAGAACTTTAATCTGCACCAGTGCCAGAGTGTACCAAAGGAACTAAAGCTCAGAACTGTAATCTGCACCAGTGCCAGAGTGTACCAAAGGAACTAAAGCCCAGAACTTTAATCTGCACCAGTGCCAGAGTGTACCAAAGGAACTAAAGCCCAGAACTTTAATCTGCACCAGTGCCAGAGTGTACCAAAGGAACTAAAGCCCAGAACTTTAATCTGCACCAGTGCCAGAGTGTACCAAAGGAACTAAAGCTCAGAACTTTAATCTGCACCAGTGCCAGAGTGTACCAAAGGAACTAAAGCCCAGAACTTTAATCTGCACCAGTGCCAGAATGTACCAAAGGAACTAAAGCTCAGAACTTTAATCTACACCAGTGCCAGAGTGTACCAAAGGAACTAAAGCCCAGAACTTTAATCTGCACCAGTGCCAGAGTGTACCAAAGGAACTAAAGCCCAGAACTTTAATCTGCACCAGTGCCAGAGTGTACCAAAGGAACTAAAGCCCAGAACTTTAATCTGCACCAGTGCCAGAGTGTACCAAAGGAACTAAAGCCCAGAACTTTAATCTGCACCAGTGCCAGAGTGTACCAAAGGAACTAAAGCTCAGAACTTTAATCTGCACCAGTGCCAGAGTGTACCAAAGGAACTAAAGCTCAGAACTTTAATCTGCACCAGTGCCAGATAATATCAAACAAAATATTTTTATCTACACTTCAAGAACTTTACTATTCTTCCAAATTTTGTTTTTCACTAATCAATATTAAGTGCTGTTTTTAAGGGAGATAGTGTTAGCAATTTCTGAGGACATTCTAAAGTTTCTAGTTATCTGTATATCTTGTAAGCCAGTCAGAAGAGTCAGTTTTGACAGATGAGGAAAATGATGCCAAAAAGAGGAGCCCCATCACAGGCTCTAAAGAAACTCCATTGGTGACAGGTGATGGTGATGATAAAGGACATCCTTCTATATCACTGTTGCAGCATTCTTAACTATAGGGATCTCCCAGCCAGGGCAGCCCGACATTCAGCCAGTATACATAAGCCTTATGATCTGGTATGCTCCATACATCACAGCTATGTAGGACATAAAAGCGATGTACAGATGCATTTACCCAGAACTTCTTTGGCTCCGGTCCAAACACCATTATTGCTCATTAGTCTGAATGCCTTGTTGCTGTGTTGAATGCCTAGCCATCAGGTAAGTGCCCCATTGGGGGCTATTTTTTTTTTCTTTTCTTTGGTCTTTTATTTTTATTTTGCTCATCTAGAATTCATGTCATACAAGAAGGAAAAATGTCAGTATGGGAGGCAGATTCCCCATAAGGATCATCACAAACAGTGTCTCTTTTATTTGGGTGCTTCCCGCAACCATACCTCTTGTAGTATCTGTAACATGTTTGTGTCCAAGATATTCAGAAGCTGTTTGTCTTCTCTGGCCATTTAACTTGAAAACCAACAGCTTAAACAGTTAGGCCTGGGTACCATGGCAGAATCCTTTAATCCCGAGATAATCCCGCTAGGTAAGAAGGGCAATAAGTCTTGGCTGGATTCTTTAGCTGTCCAGCCTCCACCAGACAGCCCTCTAGAAGCAGGTAATAGTTCTGTAGGCCATTTGACATCTACATTGGATTCCTCTGCTGCAACCTAGAGCCATCTTTTCACACAATCTCTGAGGCTTTGCAGGCATCTGCTCCAGATGTCGAGAGGAAACAGTGGATGATTATCTCAGAGGGTCCTAGAGGGATTCCTCAGATATGGGTCAGGGAGCAAGTTCCAGGTACTTTTATCGAATCTTGTCAAGGGTTGGAACCTCCAGTATTTCTTAGGGCTGACATCCCTTCCAAGAAAAGACAAAAGGCAAAGCAAGTTTTGGTCCATCCTAAGGATCCTCAAAGGAAATGTCAAGAGTTTAATCAGGGCTTGTTTTCTGTCTTGATGGCACTGAAGCCTCCTCAAGCAGTTTCAGTGCCTGTTCCTCCTTGGACCTCCATTCCTTATAAATGGTGTAGGGAACCAGATTCCATGAATGAGGATTATGAGTATGATGAGGGGTCTTTGTCCTGTTCTTCACAGATGTCGTTGCCATTGGCTTATGGTTCTGATGAGGAGGAGTCTATTAGCCCTGAGTCTCCTTTTGAGGAATTGTCCTTTAGGAACACAATTTCTTAGATGATGGAATTCTTTAAGTGAGATTCTTCTCAAGTGTCTGATGTTCAGAGGGGTTATTATGTGTTACTACAGGTGGATGCTCCTAAACCATCAGCAGTTCCTCTTGTGTTGGCTGCCTTGTTAGACACTTTCATTGCTGCTCCCAGGTCTTTTGATTCTCAGCCTCCTGCTCCTAAGAAACGTGATGGGTTCTATAAGGTTCATGAGAATTTATCAATTTTTATTTGTGTCCTTCTCCTGATGCTGGTGTGGTGTCAGTATCTTCTGACAAACCTTGCAAACTCTTACCCTCTTTCAAACTTTTGCCTTCTGATAAGGATAGTAGGGCAGTGGAGAGAATTAGTAACAAGGTTTACACTGCTTCTACTTTGTCCTTTAGGGCTATTAATTACCAGACCCACATGACCAGGTATGCTCTGGCCTTGATTGCTCAGGTTTGTCAGGTTATTTCTGACCTCCATTATACTGAAGGCAAATCTGATGTCATCTATTTTAGGTTCTGTTTTCCAGGTGGCTCACCACTCTATCATGTATAGCTATGATGCTGCTGATGTCTCTCCCAGGGCTGTGGCTTTTAGGTCTTTCATGAGACATTATTCTTGGCTTTGTCTCCAGTCTTTGCCTGGGGACATTAAGCCAAGTTGTTGGATGCTCCTTTGGATAACAAACATCTTTTGGGGGCTGCTGCTGTTGACCAGTTTAAGTCTATTCAAGAGAAAAGTAAAGCCTTTTAGGACCTTAAACAAATTTTTGTCTCTCCTATCCCTAAGATCCAGAAGAATTATCCTTCTATATCTGCTTTTGTCTGCAGACAAACCTGCCAGACTTCCAATGGCAGGACACTTACTCTGCTAAGGCTTCTCAGACTTCTGTGGCCCAGAAGCCTCCTTTATCTGATAAGCATGCTTCTTTTTGACAAGTTGCCACCCCGCCCCTTTTCTTAGACTAGGTTCCTTTTTCCCTTTGGCTTTCCCTTTGTCTTCCAAACTGGCTTCTCATAATTTCAGACTTTTGGGTTTGTTCCCTCCTTCCCAAGTGTAAAAGGGTTTTTATTGCAGGATGTTCCTAATTCCTCAAAAACTGGGCATTTGGATATCTATTCAGTAACTGTCCCTAGTCAATACATTTGTCAAGGTCCCCTATTCAGTATCTGTCCCTAGTCAACACCTTTGTCAAGGTCTCTTATTCAGTATCTGTCTGTAGTCAACACCTTTGTCAAGGTCCCCTGTTCAGTATCTGTCTCTAGTCAACACCTTTGTCAAGGTCCCCTATTCAGTATCTGTCCCTAGTCAACACCTTTGTCAAGGTCCCCTATTCAGTATCTGTCCCTAGTCAACACCTTTGTCAAGGTCCTCTTTTCTTCGATGCTTACTCTTCAAACTCCGTTTCCTCTTTTATTACCCCAGGCTTTTCTGGTGTCTTACCTTCGTATCCCTATTCACCTTCTTTTCAGGAAGTTTTTATGCTTCTCTGTTTCTTCCTTTCATTTTCAGTTCTCTGCTTTGACCTTTGCATCTGTACTGTCCCAAGGGTATTCACAGAATGCCTAGCTCCTGTGATTGTTTTCTGCAGGCTCCACAGCATTCAGATTTTTCCTTATATAGATGACCTGTTACTTCAGGCACCTTCTCCCAGTCACAGCTACAGGATCTGGAGTTTACCATCTCTCTTCTTCAAAGTCTGGGGTTCACTATCAAATGCCAAATGTCCATCCTGACTCCTTCTCAGGATCATGTGTATCTGGGATGCTGGATTCAGACAGTGTCAATGCTGGCCTCTCTTCCACCTCAGAAAGTTTTGTTAGTGACAGCCTTCTTTCAGTCTCTTCTTCATCTGACTGCCATTCCATTATTACACTAATACTGAGTGGAGTCTACTTTGCACCCTGCCTGGATCCAGTTTTTGGTTTTTGTATTCGTTTTATTTCTGGATACTTGACTGTTGCTTATTTGTTTTTCTTGTGGTCCATATGGCAGAAAGCAGAGATCCTTTGATGGATGTCAGAATTCATTCAACTCCGGGGAGAGTGGACAAAGTGTATTGACCCTATTGATGCAAACTATGAGAGACATTCAACAGATATTGCAGCTATTGATTCCAGAAAAGGTGAAAACCATTCCGGTATGGTCTAGTTCTGAAGAAGAAGTAGAAACAGTGATTGACTTCAAAGTCCATCAAGCTGAACAAGGTAAAAACAGTGAATCCGTTTCTAAAGGTAAAAGTTATGCAGACATTGCTTCAGTATTAAATACCAGGACTGACCCATTTTCTACTTCTGAAAAACCTGGTAATGTCATTGAATTACGTACATACAAAGAAATGTGTGATCATTTGGGTAGACTTTTAAAGAAATACAAAAATCTTGACTTGGAAAACAAATATTGTTTACGTTGCATAGACTTGGGCATAGTCTCTAAAGACTTGAGGTTCTTTAAGTGCCCTAACGGAGTTGATAGCTCCGATGAGTTTTTCACCACCTTAAAAGACTTTTTTTAACATTGCTGGTCCCAGTTTTCTGAAGTTACTTATTGATAACAACTCCAAAATTATGGTTAGTCTAAAAGAAGAAATTATTAAAATTGATCAAATCTTGCAAAAAGACTATCATAGCAAGATAGGTGAATGGATGGAATACCGTTCACTGTTTGAAGACATACAGAAGCATGAAGAACTGGTATTAAGCTGAAAAATAATAAACTTAGTAGAGATGCAACAGTTTATGAGAATTATGCTGCATATATTGTTTTTGTGTCTCTACAAAAGCGATAGCGTTGTTGCCTCACAGCAAGAGGTTCTCCCGTTCGATTCTCGGCTGGAGTGCAGGGAGTGCCTTCTGTGTGGAGTCTGCATGTCCTCCCTGTGGTTGGGTGGGCATTCAAAAGATATGCGTAAATGGGCGCGCCTTCATTGAAGGTTGAACATCAAGCTGGCATCTTGGCGTTCATGAAAATCTACTGCCAATCATTAGCGGACCGGAGTTCAGCTGTGGCGACCCCAACCTGGAAAAGCTGAAAGACAACAACAACAACAACAACAACAACAACTAAACATCAGAACAAGTTTAGTAAAGAAAGACCTTGGCTGCAAAATAACAAAACTAGTGCCTTTCGCTTTAAAAAGGCTGGTACAGAAATTCATGCAGTCAAAGCATGGAACTCTAGCGTAACGTCTGCCGTCAGTTTAAATGGCAGAGTAGCACTGAACACTTTTGTAACGGACATCTTACATGCAGGAACTTCTAGCATTTCCAGTGGGCTTACTAACAGTAATTCATTAAAAACAAACAGTGATAATGAGACCGGAGCCAGAATAAAGACTTTTTTAGTGGAAGAAAAAGAAGGCAAGAACCAAAGAACGCAAGCATTAAGGAGAAAAGAACGGATAATTTCCAATTCTTTCACGGACAATTAAATAGGTATAATGCAATGGAAAATAATGTATTGAACATGTCTTCATTTGTTTTAAATCATAACCATTTGAAGGTGTTAAATTTGGGTCTAAATAATTGTGCCTTCGAGGAGGGCAAATGTTGCTATTACTTTGTTAAACTTAAAAAAATATATGAGGTCTTTGAATTTAAATTATATATTCAAATACATTAGACCAACTAATACTAAGTATATTAAACCTTCATGTTATAACCCAAGTTTATTGCACACTATACGAGTATTTGAATCTGCTTGTGAAAACGAAATAAGAAATGTTTTGGGAAGGGAATGAATAATAGGAGTGTATTGTAATTTATCCAAAGAAGAAAAGATAGCCTTAAAGGAAATACAAGAAAATATTAATATCAGAGTGATGAAAAGTGACAAAGGCGGCACTTCAGTTTTAATGAATCAGGATGTTTATGTTAATTGTATAGAAAAAATGTTGAATAACACAACAGAGTACAAATTAACTGATATGGCTGAAGTAGCAAAAAGCTACAGAAGTATTTATTATTTTATATTTGACAACTTAATGAGTGAAAATCTAGAAAAAGATGTTTATGACTTCTGCCACATTGATAATCCTAAGCTTGGTACTTTCTTTGGAATTCCCAAAGAACATAAAAGTGTGATTTCCCCTCCATTTAGGCCTGTAGTTTCTGCCCCCGACTATATTACAGAGGGAATTTCACTTTTAGTGGATTCTATGTTAAATCCACTGGTTCAAAAATGAGTTCTTACTTAAGGACTCATGGGACGACTTAAATGGTATAAGAAATTAAACTTGTGTCAATATTTGACCCTTCTGTACGTCATGTTTTATATTGAGGTGGTGTCTCTTTTCACCTGTATTCCCCACCATGAAGGTATAGAACATGTTAGAGAACTTTTATGCAATTCCGCCATGTGCACTAGTTATGCATGTTGTGAATTAATTGAAGTTTTGTTGAATAACAGCTATTTTACTTTTAACAAAAATGTGTATAAACAAATTTGAGGAGTTGCTATGGGGTCTCCAGCAGCCCCAGCTTCTGCGAACATAGTGATGGGTCTGTGGGAGAACACTGTGTTAAAACCATTAATAACTGGATATCAAGTTCTATTTTTTAAAAGATTTATTGATGATCTGTTTTTTATCATGGTTGGGGATGCTAAAAAAATTCAAAATGTCATTGCTACCCTTAATTTTAGGTCAGACTATTTAAAGTTTCCTTTAGGGGATGTAGATTCGAAAATAAATTTCTTAGACGTAACTTTGCAGTGGGATTTAAACTTGGAGAAATTTGTTAGTGAAACACTTTTACTAACAGTTTTTTACATCACACTAGGCTTCACCCACATTACATGAAGGACAATATCCCAAAGGGACAGTTTATTCGAGCCAGTCGAATGACCAGTGAGACAGGTGATTTTTTTTAAGTGAAGTTGAATGCATTACTTCCTTATTTATAAACAGAGGGTATAGTGAAGTATTGTTAAAGGGACTTGTCTTCTCGTTTTGATGTCAAACAATTTCTTAAAGGCATCCTGCATCTTAGGACTCCAAGGAAACATATTCCTCCTCCTTGGAACCTTAATATTGTTTTGAAAAAAAAAATGGTTCATGCTCCTTCTGAGCCTGCAGATTCTGCTTCTTTGCAACATTGTACCTGGAAGATAGTCTTGTTGCTGGCTTTTACTTTTGCTTAGAGGGTTTCTGAGCTTCAGATGCCTATAGCCATTCCTCCTTTTTTGTTTTTTTACAGGGACAGGGTGCCCCTTCATACTAATCCTTCTTTTATGCCCAGAGTAGTAAATGAATCAGTCAATACAACTCCCTTCCTTTTTCCCTTCTCCTTACTCTGCTAATGAGCGGGTCTTGCATACCTTGGATATGCACAGACAGCTCAGGTACTGTTTGGATAAAAATACGGCCATTCGTAAGTATGATCAGCTTTTTATTTCCTTTCATCCCAGGACAGTGGGCTTGGTTGCTTCTAAGCAAACTATCTCCTCCTGGATATCTAAGAATATTTCTTTTTATTACTATTTCATGTCAAATCTTTGTCTACTTCTGTTAGAGCTCATTCCACTAGGGCTGTTACCTCTTCTGGTGCTTTCTTCAAGGGGTTGGACACCAATTCCATTCTTGAAGCTGCTACTTGCTCTTCACTGCAGACCTTTACTAACCATTATAAGTTAGATATGCTGTCTAGGGCCAGAGTAGGTTTTGATGAAACCATTTATTTGAGTGTGTTGAGGGCTCTTCTCAGCCTTCCACATCCCATTCTGTTTTTTGAGCTTTTTTACTCTCCCTATAGTTAAAAATACTGCAACAGTAATGAAGAAGGACATACTACAGTTGTGTAAAATCTTACCCTAACAGTAGATGTCCTTCTTTTCACTGCTGCAGTATTTGCCCCCTCTCTCCAATCTCCTATTGTTTGTTCTGTTTTTTTATTCTGGATTCCCTTCTCACTGAGGGTCTCCCCTTTTTCTTCTGCATTTTTTCCCACTGGCTGTGCATGGACTTCTTTATCCTATGGAGACTGTTCTCTACTGGCGCAATTCAGTTCTGGATAACTGCCTGTATGTCACTTTTCTAACCTATGCCTTGTGTAGGAAGCATGTGTGGCATACGGCTCGTACAAGATCATAAGGCTTTGGTATACTGCCCTGAGCAGGAGATCCCTATAGTTACGAATACTGCAACAGTGAAGAGACGGACATCTACTGTTATGGTAAGATTTTACACAACTGTACTTTCTCCTATTTTTATCTGTTGCATATGCCCATGAAGCCAATTATGAACCCAGGTTAGTACGTCTTCATTTCCCTTGGATGCCTGAGTTTAAGTATGATTCCATTACAGGTTATAATGTTGAACACTTTAGCCAGATCAAGGTAGAGTGCATGGACAGCTTCAACTAGGGCATCAGATACATTCCCAAATAATTCATTAGGTTAAGCATACAAGATCTGCCTTTGACAAACGTTTACTGGGTTAGGTCATGAAGAAGGAGGTTTCTATGGCTGCCTGAATAAGTTTCATAATGATATTCTTTATTACCTTGCACAATATGTTTGTAAGACTAATCACTCCATAATTATTGCGGTCTGTGAAAAGGCCTCCCTTGTGAACTGGGACTAGAGTTCCCTGTCAGATATTAAGGAAAAAGGAATAGTAATGCAGTTAAGAATGTGTGGAAGGGGACAGAGGTTATGTTAGGTTATTTATGACGGCATGAATGAAACTTCCCAAATGTCTTCTCTGCTACGATGTAACTGGTGTTTTTGACCTTACTGAGGGCAGAGGTGGCCATATTGGATGCAATTTCAGATGGGATCGTGTTACAGGGAAAAGCAATGAATTGGGTTACACTTTTGTAGTCTGAAATCTTCTCCACATCGATATGCCACTATGCTAAATATATATATTGGCTTTGTTGTGCTGATACAATTTTGTTACAGACTACATACACACTTCTTCACTTTCATTTCTGTATGAGGCTGTAGAAGACTCTATTTATTGTTGGCAAGTTTTACCTTAAATAAAAATTTGTTTCTTTTTACTGATTTAGTGAGTTCATTTTACATGGAGTTGACCGTAACATTATTGCACTGGGCTGGGTAAATGTTGAAGTATATACTCTTTGTTTTTCACTTTGGTTTAACAGTGTTGATTTCACAGCCCCAGCATTTAGGCTTATCGTCAAATGTTCCACTATATTTATGCTTGACTGGGATAAGTTTATCAACAGTTATTTATTGTTGTACACGGCTATGAACAATTAATCAGTATTTTGTGTGTGTGTGTTGGGAGGAATATACAGTCCCATTTTATTAAAGCAAGGTGCTTATCTGGGGCACCTTAGCTAACATTTATAAAATCCTTAAAGATGCTGTCGTATTTTATTAGGTTTGTGTGGTGCACCTGAGGAATGTCATGACTTTGTGATCAGACAGAAAAGGGGTTGGACCAACATTTACTAAGGATGGTTTCAAGAGGGTATGTAATATTTCCACTTGTTAGTGTTTTTCACTTTCTTTGGAATTGTTGAGGTTTAAGACGTCTCTTTTTGGTTGAGGCATATTTCTCCCTGTCAGTGCAGGTATAAGCCAAGTCACAAAACTCAAAAAAAATATTTTCTTGCATAGGAAGATTTATATTTTTATCAAGGAAGAGGCCATGCTCTTCAGGTGACACAGAAGGGGCTCTACAATGTGTTACAAAAATGTAGTTTGTACTGTTCATTGTAATCTAAGCATGAAGTAATTCATATGCACAATTTGTTTTATAACCCTACTTCTAAAGGCTTAACTTAAAACATTAATATACTATCTCCTTGTTTGATGGGCTCTGGTCAACAAATGTAAATACATAATTAATAAATAATAAGTTATACCCCAAGGTATCTACCTTTAGCAAGCCCTTTACAGTATTATAACTCATCTTATGTCTCCAGTGTACAAATGGCATTTTAGTCTAAGTTAAATCTTCTAATAATTTGGTGGCATACACTACTACCTGTCCAGGTTGACTAGGTCTCAGCAAGTTCCCTTCCCATTATTATTGGAATTCTTCTATCATGAGCATAAAAATGCTTATCTCCCACATGCAAACACCTGGATCTGCACCTGTGGTTATACCTGACCTAACCTTATTTATTCTTATTCCATAAAATTAAACTTCTCTGTCCAGCAGTTCTAACATTTATCCTATAATTCTAGACGTTAATTATTCTGCTTTCCTCTTACTTAGCTCTGCACTCCACTTTGCTCTTTTGTTTTGTCTTTCTAACCCCTCTCTGACCATCCAACTATCCTCTAGTTCACCTCGATTCATTGTAGTTTGTACAGGGTTTTTTTTCTTCTCTTTTCTCATTTTTTTTCCCCACCATTACTGTCCCTTCTCTTCACTCTGTTTCTCCCCAAAATGTCCTGATTCTAACTTCCCCTCACCCTCCGTCACCTCTTACTGCCTTGTTCATCTTTCTGACCTCCTTCTTGTCTCTCTTATTGTCTCTGTATAACTTGATTTTGGTTTTGGTGTTAAAACAATATAAATGATATATAGTACTATATGTCCATGTAATTATGCTTTTGTGTTCCTAATGTTGTTTAATCTATACCATTTTCACTACTGTATTCTCTCAACAATTACTCTGCAAATTGTTCTGTTTTTGTTTTGTTAACCATTCATTCATTATATTCTGCAAATTTTATTGTATAGTAGAACTTTTTCTTTTCTCCCAACCTTCACAAAAATAGGCTCTCCATGTGCCTAGTGGATCATCCCTAGTAACAAACAAAATAAATAAATATTATGTTCAGCTGAACTCTGCGGTGGTACAGCGGTAGTGTTGTTGCCTCACAGCAAGAGGTTCTCCTGTTTGATTCATGGCTGGAGTGCCTTCTGTGTGGAGTCTGCATGTCCTCCCCGCAGTCGAGTGGCCACCGAAAGACATGCATGAATGGGTGTGCCTTTGCTGAAGGTTGGGTGTCGGGCTGGCAACTCGGCACCATAAAAAATCTACTGCCAATCATTAGTGGACCAGAATTCCGCTGTGGTAACTCCATAACCGGGAAAAGCCGAAAAGACAAACAACAAAGTTCAGCTAAACTGAAAATGAGTTACTTGACAGAATGCTTATGGTAGTTTTAAGAAAAGGATAATACCTAAGAAAGGGTATTACAAAGATATAGTGGGTTACATATTTTAATTTTTGTCTGACCTGCTTTTTTTTAATTTTGTTTCATCCATACCTCCCAACTGTCCAGTTTTTCACAGAACGTGCAGATTTTGGGCTTATTTTTGGTCTGTTCCTAATAAATGTGTAGTTTTCTGGCAAATTACTGGGATGATCTGAGGAGTGAAGTCACTAAATAATGACATGCATTTGAGTTTCAGACTTCAAACCCTTCAGAAAATGTATGTTAAAATAAGTCATGTTACTCTAGCAACTTTCTAAGTTTATAAGAGCAGTATTTAAAATCTGTCCCTATTTGCTGGCCTTTGTCCAACATTTTGTCAGGATTTGTCCAGATTTTTTGCTCTAAGAGGTTGAGCAGTATGGTTTCATCCCTGTTGACCACTTCTCTCCTAATCTCCATTTCAGTATGCGATTAGCCATTTTTTATTTTATTTATTTAAAGCTTTTGACCAGGGGAGAAGGCACGTATCTACATGAACCTATTAAAGTAATCCCAGGTGTATAAACAAATAATAACTACAGAGAGAAATACAATTTCAAGGTGTTTTACAAGTGACGAAACTTAAGTGCATACTTCATGAATTATGACATACACACATTGGCAAACAGTTGTTTGTAATGGTCTGAAAAGGGTAAAGGGAAAAAGTTTGTGAGAAGTGATGCACACTGTGTGTGTTCAGATAGAATGAGGAAAGAAGGTTGAGAGGAAGAAGGAATGTACAGAAAAGGTGCATAGAATGATAAGGACAAACGTTTGGTGGGGGAAAGGAAGTGCAGGCAGTTTGAGGATGAAAGTAAGTTAAGAAAAAGAGAGTGCTAGTGGCTGGAAGTTGGCTTGAAAAAGCTGGGGTATTTGAAATAAATGGCTTATAAAAAGGGGGAAATGGGATAAGGGAAGAGGGAAAGGAAGACAGGTGCAGGAAGAGTAGGGGGAACAGCTGGGTTAGGGTAAGGGTTAAGATGAGACGGAACAGTGATGTGGGAGGGAAATGATCAAAGGGGATTAGGCACATGCTGCCAGCAGTGGGAAATGACCTTTATACAGTCCCAAAAAGCAGCAGGCCAATAAACGGGCAGGGAAGAGAACCATCACTGATCACGGGTGCCAGATTACCTCTTAGGTGGTGTTATATCTAATTAGGAGACGCAGATGTCCATGGAGCGGAATGTAAATTGGCTGCACATCTGTTCTCAACTGTTATTTGGAGGCTTAATTTGTTCTTAATCTACAAGTGAAGCAAGGACAGATTTATCTCCCTTGTGTCCAAAAATAAACTATGATTGTAGTACACCATTCTTCATCCTTCTGCCCAAAACAAGAGAACGGGCTACAGGATTTTTAACCTTTCTTCCTTTCTACCACTTTTTCTGCCATCTCTGGGGGCCATTCTTGACATCTGGTTCACCCACAACACAGACAAACATGCCACCTTGGCTTAGTTATTAACATTAATGAACATTCTGAGGATTATTTAACAGCATACTTAAGTTTATGTGAGTACTTGTTTGTTTTTCTTTGTTTATTTTAATTTAATTTAATTTGTTTTCTTCTCCTTATATGGATATCACCAGAAAAAGAATACCACCACCACAGAAATGGCATTCTAGACTGTAAAACCAAAGTGACATTCACATACATAAATCAGTAGGTGCCTTATAGGTAACTTTGCTTCTAATTCTTCTGCCTATGCTAAGGGTAGTACCTACCTTTAGCAGGAAATGCACTGGTCTTTTCCCATGCCTGTACAACACAGTTCACATATATGGTGCCATGAGCCAGCCCCATAGCAACCCCATTATTCTTTCTATAATATTCACCATTGAAATCTAGATGCTTACTTCTTACAATAACATCCATGAAGCCAATCAGTAGTGATATTTCAGTCTGTGAAATCAAATCATTCAAGACCAACAGAGTGTGGTATCACAGTAAGTAATTTTTTCTTACCAATTGTCACAAAAAAATTGTCATCTAACAGGAAATTTCTAACCTTGTCCAGAAAATCCGACAAGTCCTCAATATATAATCAACACTAGAATTTTTTTTTTAATTTAAAACCAATGTAGTTTGCCAGTGGCTCCATTTTGGGCCCACCTGCTAAAACTATCAGTTTTAAGAGCAGATTCTCAGTGTTAGAGTGTGTCTTTGGAATACCAAAAATAATAGGGACTCTGGGAAATTCGACTTGTAAATAATTGTGCAGTGGTGCATTAATGTGTCCACTCACTAACAGATCCTTTAAAAAGACATTTTTTTGTATGTCACATTAATTTCACTTCTAGAACGTAATCTATAAGTCGCCTCATCCATTAATATGTTCAATATCTTACCTGAGTCGTCCACCACCCTTGTCTGGTTTCATAAAATGAAAACATTTATTACCAGCCATTCTCTTTAAGAGCTCATGCTCAGTCACAGTTAATTATAAAAGTCTCTGGTTCAATGTGCCCCTAATTCCATGTTCACATGGTCTCTTAAACACTTTTATGGCTGGATGCAGTGGGGGTTAAATAACTTTTTTCTAATGGGGTTGGTCGAGCTGGTTTCAGTTTGCCCATCCTTTTCATTTTCATTAAATACACATCCTAAGTTTAGTTTCCTGGAAAACTATCTTCAGATCAATAAGTGTAGATGTTAAATCTGCCCTAGTGGATGGTACAAACATGAAGCCTTTTAAGAACAATTTGTGATAGGCTTCACGAATGTCCAAATGAATATAATTAAAAATATTAAAATTCTCTAAACTAGAAATTCGAATAGTACGTGAAATGGTAGACTCAAAGTTGTTGTCAAATGTCATTGCAGCCTTTGCAAATTTGTTGGACCACCCCAATAAAATCCCCTCCTGGTTTGCAGGTGGGTTGGGGATGAGTAATAACTGCTGTTGTGTTGGCGTTTCCCCAGTGATTCCAATTCCAGGTTCCTCCTTTTTGCTAGCTTATCTAATCTGCATGGAAGCGGAGCTTCTGAAGGGAAACCTTTATCACCATGTTTCTTCTCTCTATTAGAATTACTATTATTGTTGTTCTGTTTATAATCCTTAGCTGCTGGTCTCTTACCTACACTCAGGTAGGCTGTGATTTTGGTACTCTCTTTCATCCCTTCTCAGTTTACCGTATTTTCCAGTTTTAATATCCTTCATTTTTTTCTCAGTTTTAGTGAACAACTCAGTGTATTGCTTTGTATAAACAGAGAAACCCAGGTCTTGTAAAATGGAACCTGTAGCTTCTGAAATTTCAGCATATGATATTGACAGATATCCAATATTGTCGTCAATAATATGCTTCATTAAAAGAAAGTCAGTACTGTCAAATAGTTTTAACAACTCCCCATGTAAGAGTAAATTGCCTTCTGTTCCACTAGGGAATTTCTCCAGCCTTAGCCCCCTTGGAACCTGTTTCCACTGCAAAGCTTTCTTCTAAAAATAGCTGTCCATTTGTAAAGATTTATAGTTAAATTCTTGTCTAAACTCTTAATCTGTTGATTGATGGTGTCCTTTTCTTGGTGCTCTGTATTACCTATTAACATGCCATTCACATTTTTCTTCCAACCAGAGGTTAACATCAGACATGGACTTGTAAGAAATGTTAACTCTACTGGTATTCACTTCTTTATCAATACCAGAAACAGTTTGTTGTATTGCTTCATTAGTAATTCCCTGATGTATAATGCTGTTAGCTTAAGTTAAAGTCACAAATTGCCTTACATTCTGTTTATGCCTCTAAATTAACAAAGTTAAATTGGCCACTGCACCATGAAGTTCATCCTGAATTCCCATAAAAGCCTGGGTGATATCACTGTTGGAGCCTTAGGAACACGTTCATCCTGAATTCCCAAAGAAGCCTGGGTGTTGTTATTTTTGGAGCCTTAGGACAGTGGCTTAATTCAAAGTAAAACAGAAAATCCACAAACCAAATGACTAAGCAAGCCCAGTGTAACAAAACCATAACCACTTTTAGCATCAAAGGCCAAGCACCAAGACATCTTTTCTTTTAGCAAAATGACTTCAATGTTTAAAAATAACAAGTATACAAGTTTATCCCCTTGCTCTAATCTGGACATCATCATAAACTATAGTAACGTATTTACCACTTCCTTTTATTATTTTACAATCACATGACCAAAAATTTAAGGGTACAGGTACAAAATGCAAAATCCCCTAAGAATGTGTACATTTACAGGCTGCTTATATCTGTTAAAGACTTAAGTGCCAAGCCAGGGGTAAATTTCCAATTGCTCATACACTGGTCCAAGTTACATTTGAATTGGGTTAGGGAAGAGCTCTGTTGACACGGACAGGAAGCCTGTTCAAGACAAGGGGTAGTCTCTGAGGCACATACCACTTTCTCCATCATATCCTATTTATGTTGCAGGCAAGGTTTAGGTCCCTAGTTCAGATAATTCTGATGATATTTGTAATTGCTGATCTGCGATAGGTCCGTCAGAGTGGGACCAGAGGATGCTTTGTAAGCCAGGCATAGATCACCACTCAGCAGCCAGTAAGATACCAAGTACAGGGACAGAGCTTTGAGGTATTCTGAGCAGAACATGTTGCTTATGGCCTGCAATCTTTTTGTAAGGAACCTCTGTGGATGCTCCAGTTGTTGCAGGTACATACCAAAGAGGGTTTCATACTCAGTGATTGGCTGATTGAGGGCCAAGTACGGAGAACCAATGACATCTCTGGACTTAGATGCCATATCTTTGTTTTATGTTGAGCAACAAAGAATGATTTCTTTACCACCATAGACACATGATGGTCAAAGACCAGTTTTCTCCATACATGTGGTCCCTGATCCCTGACCACTGGGCCTACTCTTAGGTGTATATTGTCAATAGTTTCCAGGGGTAGCATTCTTCCCAAAGGATACTATTATGCATTTCTTGGCATTGAGATTTAGGCCATGGCTCTGGTATCCTTTATTTGTCTGTGTTAGGCCTTCTTGTCTTGCTTAATATGTAGAAATGGTTTTACACGCCAACACTTAACACCTTGATGTTTTACATTAATTTCTAATTTTAACTAACCCAACATATTTACTTTTATGCTGTATGTTTCCTGAGGAACCCTTTCTGTTTGATGCAGATTCATTGACAAAACCACTGATGTTTTAAAATATGAATAAAGCACATACTTCACACAGTGAATATTGTTAATTGATACTTAGGGTGGCTTTATAAAATTATATTACCAGAGGGAATGTACCCGCGGTGGTGGTGCTGCGGTAGCGTTGTTGCCTCACAGTAAGACGCTGTCTGGTTCAATTCTCAGCTAGAGCGTCTTCTGCGTGGAGATATGCGTGAATGGGCGTACCTTCGTTGAAGGTTGTGCGTCAGACCTGGCAAGCCGGTATGTAAAAATCAACTGCTAATCAATTAGCGGACCGGAGTTCCACTGTGGCGACCCCTAACCGGGAAAAGCTGAAAGTCACAAACAAACCAGAGGGAATGTATCACTTTACATTAACTGTATTTATTGTGGGTAGATGGACAGCTCACAGAACCTTTTCAACTTAACTTTGGTCAAAGACAGTCAGTTTTGCTAGCAGAACATATCTAATAATATCATTTAAATTATCTATATAATCAATTAAGGACAACTAAAAGCAGAACAGTAAGACAACAATAATACTGTAAAAGAAAAGCAACATCATTCATAACAAGATGCAGGCAAAAATGAAATGTGATAATATTAACAACACAAAATGTAGCCCTTCAAAATGGCATAAAATATTATTTATATATAAATACTAAGGTCTTTCTCTCGTTCATCTTTACTATGCATCCATCATACTGTATTTCCATCCTACAGAGAAGTAAAATGTACCTCTACAAAGGTATTTTATTATATAAACTATGATGGATCCTCTATATACCAACACCAAACAGACAGAAACAAAGTGATATCATAGCCAAACAATTCAATACCCACTTCATACAGATAATACAGTCATTAACCAAACGGGTAACTAATCAAGCTCTTGATGTCCCTACTCAATCAAGTAACCTCATTCAATTTTTCTCCTTAAAACCAGTCTTCACAGATACCATCAAAAAGTTAAAGGTTACTACAACAGCCCCTGACAATCTACCTGCCAAATATCTCAAAATATCAGCTGATGCAAATAGATGCAGCAGATATTGCATATCCAGTTTCAATTCTGATAAATAGAGCCATATCTAAAAATAAAGTTCCCTTGCTTTGAAAAAATCATTTGTTATCCACTGCACAAAGATGGAATCTATGCAGATCTTTCAAACTACAGGTGAATGGCCATTTTATCTCTCCTATCAAAAATATTGGAAAGTATATTAAAAACCAGCTTTTCAACTATCTACTAGATAACCAGATTTTGTCGTTAACCCAACATGGCTTCCGACCTCGTCACAGCACATCTTCTACTTTGCTGAATTTTGTTAATATTGTTAACGCCCATAGAAATGATGGACAGCTAGTCTCCACCATCTTGTTAGATTTATCAAAAGCTTTTGATACTGTTTCCAACCAGAAATTCTTAGATAAACTTTCATCATTAGGGATTGCCAACTCTTCATTGCAATGCTTCCATGGCTACCTTTCAAACACAGCACAAGCAATGAAATGGAAACCTGTTTTTTCCACCTTCTTGCTTGTAACTATCAGTGTCCCACAAGGACCTATACTAGGCCCCATACTTTTCAACATATTCAATGACCTCTACATTATTACAAAAATGCTATCCTAGTTCAATATTCTGATGACTTGGCCCTAATCTGCTCTGCCAAATCTCTCTCTAAACCCCATGACCTTACACACCAATCTTTCTTATCAACTGAAACATGGCTAAATAATTCACAACTACTACTAAATCCTAAAAAAAAGAAATTACTCTTGTTTACCCCAAAACACATCTTTACTAAAAAAACACTTTTCATCATCATTTGTACCAAAAGCATCATGACAGAATAAGTAAACTATATAAAATTACTGGGTGTCATTATATATGATCATTTTAAATTTGACCTACCTCACTGACATAGCAAGAAGATGCATTTACTTTCTTATTGCCATTTCTCCCCCACGCTACCCCAAACTTCATTAAATTTCAAGTCTCATAACTGTCCAAACTTGAACAATGTTATAATAAAACATCAAAATTTGCAAGAACTATAACAATAGAACACATCAATGCCTAGCCCTCAAAGAGTTAAACTGGTTAGAGCTGCCACATATCCTAGCTGTTTCTCAGCTAACTACAACACATAGACTTCTCCACAAGCCAGACAATTGCCTAGTTTTTAACAACTTAGCAAAACACTAATCTCCCAAATAGAATTCTACATTCTAGAGAAAAATCACTAATCGCTGTAACCAAATCATCTAATACTGCAGGTGACTCTCTGTGTTCAAATAGTATAGCTAAACTATGGAACCACATTGCACAGTAACAGAAATCCATTCAGAATGCAAATTTTATTTAAAAACACAACTACAACTTCACCTGTCAAATCAGTGGACCTGCTCCAGTACACCTCCAGGATAAATGCCACTGTTGCCTTCAGCTTGCCATATCGTGAAACCATTTATCTTTATTCAGAAGCCTGTACCCACAACCAGTCTTAATCAAGACCTGAATAGTTTTAGTAGCATTTCTCAGCCATTGACATAGTTTTGTGACACTGCTCACTCCCACCTCTGTACTTCTAATATAACCTTATGATAGATGTTTATATAATATTTTGGGAACCTTCTTTATATCCCACTTATTACCTACAATATTAACATTGTCTGCCCTACCCGGTTACTCTCCTCACCTCCATGTCTTTGTATTTCTAAGCACTAATCATGTGCTCTGTTATCTATGTGACAAACCCACTAATGCATCTCTTCAGGTGCTGAATGTTCAGCATCTGCTAGTGTATAAGTATCTTTTAAACTGAAGTAGTCGTCTTTATTTTAAATGAATGTAATCTAATTAGCAAATGTATGTGTAACTGTTAATGTATACTACTTAATGCCTGTTCATGCATATTACTGAATGTCTGTTGGCAATATGATGGAGTTTTTCTGCCTAGATTTTGAGTAAACCCAGTTGGACAAAGCTGCTAAACAAAAGCAAAACAAAATAAAAAATAAATATTGTGGCTCCCTGCATGGTAATAGGTAAAAAATGCATACTGGATATCTTCCTCTAACATTTCTAATTACTAGTTAGTGTCCAGTACAGGACCTCAGATAATAGTAAAGTGAATTGCCATTGTGATACCAGACCAGCTCTCATATACATCTCATAGCTTTGAGCAGCCTACCTGTCCCTGTAGGAAGTGACCTCAGCACAAGAGCTGAAGTAATTGGTTGTTTTGGACCATTTCTAGCTCTTTTGTAGTTCCCTGTTTAAAATCCGCGTTTGCACGGTTTTGAGCGGTTGTGTGCATAGCGCAGCACCGGTTAAACAAGGTTAAACTTCTTCTGGCTCCGCCAAGTCTGCTCTTCAAATTTTCCCTTAAGGAAGCTCTACTCTTAGTATAATCAGACTACTCGCTATATTATAAGCCTAGCACTTGTTCTCAAAACTTCTCTACTAAGTAAGCAATCTCGTACTAAGTAAAGCACTACATCCACCTACCACCCCTGTGAATATCCACTTCCCTTAAAGGCACAGCACTCCCTTATACTGTTCTAGCATGTCGAGTGGTAGATTACTGGCGTCCTCTCCAGTTCAGCTGGTTAATCTGGGTATTTTGAGACAATGCTACAATTGTCTCATGTACACAGACAACCCTCTCCTCCTCCCAACAAACACAAATACATGTGAGAGATGCAACTATATAGCCAAACTGGAGGCTGAACTCTCTCAACTCAGGGCTGTCATGACCAGACAGGAGGAGATGGTAACCACACACACAACAAACCCAGTCCCACATAGACCTACCACAACTGCAAACCAAACACATAAAAACACAAAGACATAGTCGGAGGCTCTAATAAAAAACTTACCAAAACAACAGAGGCTCCCAAAGCAGACATCCAAAAATCCACCACCTCAAAACAAAATACTTCAACACATACTTCAATAAATCATTGTGTCAACCAATCACAGCCCTTAAGGCCAAACACCATGCCTGATACACTAGTAATAGGTGACTCTATAGTCAGACACACTGATGTCCCGCTTACCAGGCTGAACAAGGAGAGGGTGACTGTGAGCTGCCTATCGGGAGCTAGGATCCGCCACATAACACACGCACTCAGGTCACTCCAAAGCAAGTACAAATATGACTCCATCATTGTCCATGCTGGCGTGAATGACCTCAGACGTATCTCCCTGGACTACATGAAAAGAGACATAGAGGAGCTCTCCGATTATGTAGCCCAGACTGGTATGACCCTAACCCTGAGCAGCATCTTGCTCTCACCAAGAATGATGCCACAATACAAAGACAAGATGATCAGCTTTAACAATTGGCTTAAGTACTGGTGTCGTTCTAAGGGGATCCAATGTCTGTCTGCCTGGGATGACATGTTGGACAAGCCACGCTACTTCGCAAGGGATGGCTTACACCTGTCACCACTGGGCTTCCGGATATTGGCTAAGGTTCTTGCCACCCCCATAGTGCCTTTTTTAGGCAAGGCTCAAAAGACAAACCCACCTCCTTAGAAAACAAAAATGGAAAAAAACTAAGGGTAATACTGCTCAACGCCAGAAGTCTAAACCTCAAGATGCAGGCACTCATTGCACTCCTCAGCATGGAGAACATCGACGTATGTGCAGTAACTGAAACCTGGTTCAAGGCTCTTGAGAGCACCCCAGCGCTACCAGGCTATACCTCGTATCATGCTTTTCGCCCCAAAACCCGGGCCGAACCACAAAGGGAGGGGGAGTGTCCATATTCATCAAGGACACCCACACCTCCAGGTTAGTAGCAACACATGAAGCATCAGAGACCATACAGGTGCAACTAACCATAGGCAAAACTGCTATACAACTGGTAGCATGTTACAGACCACCCTCCCAATCTCAGGAACCCCACTCAGCCTTCCTGAAGACATTGGAGGATATGAATGTATCACAAAATACCATCATACTGGGAGACTTCAACTACCCAAACATAGATTGGGTACATTATTCTAGCCCTAACACCCTAGCCCAAAGGTTCCTGGAATTCATAAATTCAAATGCACTGGAACAACTAGTCACCTCTCCCACTAGGGAGATAATATACTAGACCTGATCATCACAAACATGGGGACAAAATGCTCCACACCGGAGGTATACCCCTCACTAGTGAGATCTGACCACAAACTAATCACCCTGGATATACATATCCCACCTCCACCCCCAGCACAAAAGACCACAGTGAAAAACTTCTCAAAAGCAGACTTCACTCTTCTTAAGACTGAGATGGTATCCTTTAAGCCCACTGGGCCAGTGGATACCACATCCCACAATGCCGAATCCTTCACAAATGCTTTCTATGGACATCTCCAAGAATGCATGGATCATGCAATCCCAAATAAATCCAAGTCCCTCTCCACCAAAGGCAAGCGTCCTGTCTGGTGGACCTCAGCCATTAACACATTGTATAACAAAAGAAGGAAGCTACTGCACGTCAGAGCAAAATCCCATAAAGGGAAGACATCTCTGATCAACATTAGCAGAAAACTACGTTGTGCATACAGATTACAATTGCTGGAATTTGCCTATGACAAGCAGACTTACTTGTAGAGATCCAAATAGTAAATCCAAAGGTAAGGCAAGTACTACCACGCTGTGTATGAAACAACTTCACTTTATTAAAACAATAAAAGCAGTATTATAAGTGCTTTTGGGTAAATCCCACCATCAGATGATAAAACACTAGTAAAACATAGTATCTAATATATTACAGCACAACCAATGAAAATCAATAGTTTACCCTCCTTTTTGTTAGACCTGGTTTTAAAGGGACAACCTCATTTAATCCTGGGGCTTTGTCAGCTCCCAGTTTAAGAATCCATTGCATCTCTTTGTATTCAGTTTCATTATACAAGTCACCCATTCTTTGACTTCTATTTACAAAACATATAACCATAAAGGCAAATACATGATCACTATGCAATGTATGCTTGTACAGTGCATTGTGTTCTTTTCTTAACCTTATATCTGATAGATGCTTAAATAGTCTATCTTTAAGTCTGCAATTTGTTTTTCCTACATAATATGCAGTACACTGGTGACAATTTGCAATATAGACAACATTTTGCGTATTACAGTCAGTATACATATTCAAAAAGTACTTCTTGTTGGTCCTGGGGTGTATAAAACAGTTTCCTTGTAAAATGTGCTTAGAGGCTTCACAATGTACGCATGGAATAAGTTCCCTTCTTCTTAATGCCTGGAGTTTTAAAATGCATAGGTTCTTGACACAATATCTTTCAAATTTTTATTTCTTTTCAAAATAAATCTAGGTTGTGCCCCTACAACTCTAGTTATATTCTCATCTGTTAGAAGAATTCTCCAGTTGTCTCTAATTATATGACATATACCACCTATATCATTACTGTATGATAAACTTATTTTCAAACCTTAATTTTACCTCTATGTAACCTTGGTTTTGCACTTTGTTTGCTATAGAGACTGCTGTTGTCCATTTCCTTTTTCAGTAGATTTTTGCTACAACCTCGTGCTTCAAAATTATTTTTTAGAGAGTCCAATTCCTGTATAAAGGAATTTTCATTCGTACAAAATCTGGATATTCTACAGACTTGTCCCTTGACTGTGTTGGAATACATGTCTAGGGTGCATGCTATCAAATCTAAGCATGCTGTTGGCCCAACAAGGCTTCCTATACAGTGATGTCTCTACCCCCCCCCATTTTCTTTCTTACATCCAAGTATTCAATAACTGAATTGGAATAATTCAATGAGAATCTGAAGAAGCTGGTAACAGACTCTAAATACTTAACAAAGGATGTTAATTCTGATGTGGTGCTCCCCCACAAAAAGAAAACATCGTCCACAAATCTATTGTAAAAGAGAAGTTTGTCTTTCCAATCATGTGTTGCCTCAAATATCACCATATCTTCCCAGTATGTCAGGACTAGGTTAGCGTAGGTGTTCGCACAAGGTGTACCCACAGCTATACCTTGTCACTGGCAATAATACTTTGTTTGACAAAGAAAAACATTGTTTTCTAATACTAGCTTTTCACCTCAGCATTTCCTAGACTTTCATAATGTCAATGCACTAGAGACAATTGTAAAACTACCTAGTACAGATTCTAATTTACTTGTCTTGGTCCGTACCAACTTAGTCCCAGCGCATACCTGACCACATATCTTGTCATCCCTGCTTAAATCTGACCACATATCAGTTACTTTCTCTGTCAGGCTTAATGGAACCACCCCACCACCAAATGAGACCATCTTTAGAGACTTCTCCAAGGCATACCTACTTAAGTTTGTAGATCTACACAAAATTCCCATCAGTCCCCCAACAAATGAACTCAAGTGAGAGGGCAGCCACATTTGCTTCTGACTTTTATCAGCACTATAACATCTGAATAGAAAAGTCCATACCACTCCACCCTAAATACAAAGCTAAATTCAGAAATAAATCTTTCTGGTGGAACTCCTGCATTAGTAAACTACATAACAGAAGATGGGAAATAATGAAAAACTGGAAGAATTCCCCATCACCCTACGTCAAGATTACAGTGAAATATACCAGAAAGAAACTTAAAAGAAGTATTAGAAAATGTAAAGCAGAAAACAAACTTAAGGTTGCTACATATACAAAAGGAAACTACAAGTCTTCATATATTTCAGGAAATTAAAAAATAATGTTCAGTAATGAAATTAACTCATCCATAATAATATCTGCAGTCCAATTTTAAGAATATAGCATATATATTAGCAGGCAAATTAGTACTAACTTTACCCCACTTACCAAAATTGTTGCACTCATCATCCCTGAAAATTTAGTTTCCTCTGTAACTGCCTTGGTACAAGTCTTAGAATCTTTGTAAAAGGCTAAAAATACTGTTTCTGTGGTAACATATAACATACCAATTGCATTCTCATCAGTGCCAGGTGTGTACTATCCCAGCCTGGATTCATGTCAACACATAGAAGGCAGTTTCAATGAAAGTAAATACATCAAAAAATGTTCACCAAATCTGCTTTCACTCAACATCATGAGAAAAGTATTTTTGCAGGGCAGAAGCCCCTTACACCCCCCCCCCATATGGGGGAATACCCAACTCCCCTAATCTTATATATACCAACTCTAAGGTTACACAACAGTGGAGAAAAAGACAAACTCCGTAGATGCCAAATGTAGTCTTGGTGAACTTACTTCAGTGCATCTGCATTCACAGACACTACCTTCAGTGACCTGATGTGCTCCAGAGTCTTTATATAAATGTTCATCCTCAGCCCATATACAGGGATTGACGCTGATGCCTGGAAAACAGACACTATGATTTCTGTAAACAAGGGTGGCTTCTCTACAGACCAAGGTAATTACAGGCTAATCAGCCTCATTAGCATTGTATGCAAAGCCATGGAATGTATCACAGCAGAACTCTTCCTCACCAACTTTGTATGCCAAGCCATGGAATGTATCACAGCAGAACTCTGCCTCACCGACTTTGTATGCCAAGAAATGGAATATATCACAGCAGAACTCTTCCTCACCGACTTTGTATGCCAAGCCATGGAATGCATCACAGCAGAACTCTGCCTCACCGACTTTGTATGCCAAGCCATGGAATGTATCACAGCAGAACTCTGCCTCACCGACTTTGTATGCCAAGCCATGGAATGTATCACAGCAGGACTCTGCCTCACCGACTTTGTATGCCAAGCCATGGAATGTATCACAGCAGGACTCATTTATGCAAACACAAGCAATGAAGGGATCCAGACCCCGCTCAGTCAGATTTTATGAGGGACAGATCTAATCTCCTTAACCTAGTAAACATATCTGGAAAGTTACGGAGGCTATGGACACTGGTGACTTACGGAGGCTATGGATACTGGTGACTTACGGAGGCTATGGACAGTGGTGACATTTTTATGCTGCTTATCTTGATCTGGCCAGTGGCCAAGGCTTTTGATATTACCCCCTTGCTGGTATTATTAAATAGTTAAACAAACTTAATGTAACCCCCTAGATTGTCTGCTGGATTGCAAACTGGCTATCCAACAGATCCCAAACAGTAAAAGCTGCTGTACCCTCTCTGAATGTAAATTTGTAACCAGTGAGGTACCTTTACTGTTTGGCATTTATTTTGCAGACATCCAAGCCAAAATTCCAGAAGTGTTGTTGACTGAGTTTGATAACTGCAAGCTGGGCATTGTTTTCTGCTCATCCACTGATACTAAACTGCTCCAAAAATGGCTAGAATTTGCACATGTTCAGTGTATCAAAAATAGTCTCAAGCAAAATGCAAAAAAGTGCAACATGGTAGCATTCAGCAAAAAAGTTGCTCCGATTTCATATGTTGTAAGTGTAGTTCTCTCCAAACAGATAGGGTCATAGCAGACCAAGGTGCTTCTGTGGGCAATTCAATCAAAATGTTTTCACTGTAGTTAGGAAATCCTTCTATTATCGGGCCCAGTTAATTTCCAAGAAGGTTATCACCAAGATCCAAAGAGATCACCTTACAGCTGTACTCTTCCCTTATCAAACCCATCACTAAATACAATATCCCTTTTGGTTTGTACAAATCCAAACATATTGTTCTTCTGGAAATGTCCCCCAAAATTAAAAGATATAAATCCTTCAACTATTCCAAGAGGCTAGCACACCTCTCCTTATACTCAGTAGCCTGCTGACCGCTCTGAGGTGACCTGTGTCTCATTTTTCGAGGAATGAAAGACCTAGTCCTATTTGACCTCCTATTTCTTCATAAAAGCAGTGGCTGTACAAACACCTTGTACTAGGGGACCTAAATTTACACCAACAAATAAACAAGAGTCACTGGAAGGAAAGGTTCCTAACTCAGCATACTCCCATCCTATGAAGTAAGTTGCCTGTAGAAGTCAGGCACAGAACTACCTTGTTTTACACTGAAAACAGATGTGGTCTGAGTCACTGTGATTGTTCCTCTGCTCTGCTCTGTATCACTGTTTATCTTCTGCCTACTGCATAAACACCAACCATCTTTCTGCTTTTGTCACCTTTCTCCCCCTTTCATCTTATTTTAAAAGTGCAGTTATTGCTATGCACCTTTCCAAGTCACCATTAAGCAAAGCTGTCCCTACTGAGATAAGACTGAGACTGTCTCTTGCACAGAGACTGTCTGTCTATCTGTCTGCCAGGCCACTCCTCGTCCTCCTACCAGACCTAAGCCTTTCTTCCCTGTCCGCTGCCATAGTCAGTCATTTTATTCCCTAATCCTTGTAGCTGTCATTTACACACACACACACACACACACACACACACACACACACACACACACACACACACACACACACACACACACACACACAGCTGATCCTGCACACAAGGTTTGTTGTAGCCTTGGCTGCCATCTTTCTGTTTACCTGTTCAACCTTACAAATATTTCACTAAACCAGTCCCCCTATCCTCTACTGTTGCATCTATCTTTGTGCCAGCAGCAAAGAGGCTGATCCTGTGTTTGATTACCTTAGATATGTCTGAGGAAAGTGCACTGAAGAGTATTGAACCCAGGACAAAAGCAGCTATCTCAGTCTGGTACTATATGAAATTGTCATTCCTATCATCATTTTAGTCAAGCACCTTTGCATTCTTTCATTGTTCTGTGACAGTAGTTTAGTTCTCAGGCGCTATGAACATTTTCCATATTCATGAATGCATCTCTCAACACTAGTTTGCAGGGATACCATCATCACTTGTAAATCACAAGCCTCATTGTCTTATGGCAAATATACTCAATATGTTGGCCAAAGACCATGACAGACTAGCATCCCATCCTGGTTTAGTTTCTCTGTCTTTTATGATAATAAGCACTGGCATTTGCTCCAGCTGCCCATGAAAGCTTACCGTCAGTCTGAATGCAACATATATGTGTATTCCTGCACCATTATGGACTCTGTCTAGATTTGATGATACCATCTATACAATTTGGTTACCCTAATCCTTTGTTTGTTATAAGCCCAGATTTGTCCAAACTGATTATTTATTATCTTTTATCTATTTCTGTAATAAACTGGGACAGCCCTCCAGCTTCACAAAATCTTGTTCAGATTACGCACATTGCTGTCCTGCTACCATCAGCATATTTAGTACTCAAGACATGATTTGGAATTTCTAACTCACTTAAGTAAACAAAAAAATAGTAAATCCATTAACAATTCCTAGAAAACACTCTTCTCACTGGCATCCTCTATCCTTCCATCCTTCCAAACAGATATTTCCTTGGCACCTATATCCTCTATAACCAAATCCATCTAACCACAGAAGTACACCTTAACCTCCTCTTCTACCTCATCACTCTTCAACCACCTCCATTTCCTGTTTCTGCCTGTACGGTACCTCATTCTGTCCTCCCCCCATTTGTTATACTCGCATGTACAGTACCTCATTCTGTCTTCCCCCATTTGTTATACTCGCCTGTACGATACCTCATTCTGTCCTCCCCCATTTATTATACTCGCCTGTACGGTACCTCATTCTGTCCTCCCCCTTTTGTTATACTCGCCTGTACGGTACCTTATTCTGTCCTCCCCCCATTTGTTATACTCACCTGTACGGTACCTCATTCTGTCCTCCCCCTTTTGTTATACTCGCATGTACGGTACCTCATTCTGTCCTCCCCCTTTTGTTATACTTGCATGTACGGTACCTCATTCTGTCCTCCCCCCATTTGTTATACTAGCCTGTACAGTACCTCATTCTGTCCTCCCCCATTTGTTATACTCGCCTGTACGGTACCTCATTCTGTCCTCCCCCTTTTGTTATACTCGCATGTACGGTACCTCATTCTGTCCTCCCCCCATTTGTTATACTCGCCTGTACAGTACCTCTTTCTCTCCTCCCCCTTTTGTTATACTCCTTCACTCCTGCCTTCGATTTCTCTCTCAGTGGTGTACGTCTTGCAAGACATGTTGCTTTCTGTTGAAAATGGCAACAACATGGCTGTCTGTTTACTTTATCAAATTTTAAACACAGTTCTCTGTCTTTTAGAAAATCTTGTACAGACTGGTGTATATTATTGCCTTTCAAATGTTAGTTACACCTTGTCAGTTTGTACATTGGATCCTTTCTCCCCAGGCCTCTTCTGAAAATATGTCCTGTGCCCATTTTCACTTTACAGAAAACAAAAACAATCAATCAATAAATAAAAATAAGTAAGTTTATCCAGCAAAATATTGTGGTCTGAGTAGCAAATAAAGTAATAAGTGCAGATGCTTGAGTCCTACAGTAATAGGAGGCTTCGTTTACTTGATTGATGGCTTGGCAACAGCTGGGGTCACTACATGCTTCATACTCTTGCAGGCAACAGCTGGGGGTCACTACATGCATCATACTCTTTCAAGCAACAGCTGGGGGTCACTACATGCATCATACTCTTTCAGGCAACAGCTGGAGGTCACTACATGCATCATACTCTTACAGGCAACAGCTGGGAGTCACTGCATGCATCATGCTCTTACAGGCAACAGCTGGGGGTCATTACATGCATCATACTCTTACAGGCAACAGCTGGGGGTCACTGCATGCATCATACTCTTACAGGCAACAGCTGGGAGTCACTGCATGCATCATACTCTTACAGGCAACAGCTGGGAGTCACTGCATGCATCATACTCTTACAGGCAACAGCTGGGAGTCACTGCATGCATCATACTCTTGCAGGCAACAGCTGGGAGTCACTACACGTATCGTACTTTTACAGCCTAAGTGTGAGGTAGGTAAGAGTTTTAGGTACAATTATCACTTGGACCTAAAGAGTCATAAGGAAAAACTGAAGTATTCAGAATAAAGATACAGACCACAAACTGGCAGGTTTAACATGCAGTTATTGCCTGTGTTTCTAGCAGGAAATAATACAAAACAGCATTTATCTCAAATTCTTCAACATACATTTGTACATTCAAGCTGCTGCAATTGCTTAAACCAGGATAATGTCAGAAATGCATTGACTTGAGGCTGCTTACTGTGCAAAGGAAAAAAACAAAAAGTTTGATTCAGATATTAACACAAGGAAATACAGAGGTATAACATGCACTTTCCATTTCAAGTACCTTTAAATCCCCTGCCCTTGGTGACACCGATGACATCAATCATTTCATTCTGCTGGAAAATACTAGACACAGGGATTTGTTTTTCTAACATCTCATGCGCCCAGTCGACCTTGTCTGCAACAGTTCCTCCATTCAACTGCACCTCCATTATATGGGCTTTCTTCTGTCTTAAAGGGAGCAGTCTTGTCTGCATTTAGGATAATAAAAATATAAAGTTATGTTTTATCCTAGCATACAAGTCAAAACACACAAATATATATATATATATATATATATATATAGAGAGAGAGAGAGAGAGAAAGCTACAGAGAGATGTATGTTGACTTGGATAGCATAAAGTATCTTTCCACATAAAGAGTGGTGGATGATAGGAAGAGCTTTTCTTATGAGACAGCAAGTTAGGACTTGCAGGAATTGAATGCATGGGACAGACCTAAGGCAATGTTTATATTTATAAGAGATGAGAATAAGTAAATTCCTGGGTACATAGGAAGGTACAGCAGATGATTAGGATGGCCTGGTTATCCTTCTCTGCTATAAAATGAGTGTTAAATCTCACACGTTTTATCTGCATTTTTATACTGAATACATGAACCTATTACCCCGGGATATGAACCTATTACCCCGGGAATCATCTCTGTATCACTGCTGGACAGAGGCACAGCAAACTAATGGGTATAGTATTCTCATCCTAAGGGGTGGTGAAAGCCACACACACTCTGACTAGGCTTATAAATGCCCTAGGGCAGAGAGCCTAGTATGAACCTATGAACCTATGAACCTTATGAGCCTTTAGGCTCAAGTGATATCTGTACCTAAATCTCCTACCTACCTCACATTGAGGCTGTAAGGGTATAATGGATTTAGTGACCCTTGGTGTTGCCAAGCCACGAGTGAAATGCTCTACTGAATTGGCTGTCAGTTGGATAAATCCAGCTAAGTACCCAAATACAGAACTTTGCAGAACAAGATGAGAAGTGCATTGCATCTGCAAGTCACTGACATAAAAGATGAGTCCCTGGTTTTCAACTACGTTTCATTAAATAGAAACACTGATTTTTATAGCAGTTAAGGATGACTAGGCCCTCCTAGTCATCTAGTTTACACTCCTACTTTCCCAAAATTTTACTTAATCTCTTCTTTCATAAACATAAACACTGCCTAAGGTCTGTCCCAGGCATTCTTTAATCCTTGCACTTCTTAACTTGCCATCTCATACTAAAAGCTCTTACGATCATCCAGCATTCTCTACGTGGAAAAATATTCCCTGCTATCCCCTTCAGCATCTAACTTGTATCTTTATGTTCCACCTTGTTCCTACTACATTGTGTTGGTATCCACATAGGCTTCTATTCTCTTGAGGTACTCAAAAGTTTTTATTCTACTGCCACCTCCTATATGGTCACTTGTAACTTATGCTCCAGTTATATTGTCTGTATCTGAATAACCTCCACCCTGCCTATATCCATCCAAAGGCGACATCACAAGAACTCACCCAGCTTGTACTCTTCTGTAAAATCAATCAGTTATTTCCTGTTTGAATACCACATGCCACATAAGATTTTAGCTCTAAAATGTATTGTAATGGCTTATGCCTTCTGACTACAGACTTCAAAAAAGTGTGCAGAAGCACTGATACTAACTTAAGATTGCAGGTATTCAATAACATTGTCTGCCTCCTTGCAATATATTACCTTAATGTTTAAAACTTCATGGAATAGAGTAGTAGTGAGTAAGAAACTGAATGGACACCTTAGAATGGAGTACACATTCTTATCACTTTTGGGGTTTAATATGTAGAAATCCAGTGATTTCAGAGTGACTGCACATGGCAGCTCAGGCTAAATTGACGTGAGACCATGCGGACACCTGCTGCACTGACTTAGCCCCCCCCCCCCAAGATTACCATGAAACATGTCTTGATTTGTCCACGATACATCATATCTATTCAGCTAAACTGTCTCAAAGGTAAAACTCACACAATTCAGGCTGCACGTACCACTTCAGAAATTAAGAAAGCACTCAGTAGAGTTGCATAGACTTCAGTACTGGGACCTCTCTTTTTTAGTACATACTTTACTAACCTCCATATTCAAACCATGACCAAAGACTAAGCAAATTCACCAATGACTGCATTGTTTCCCTATTGTTACAGAAGCATTTCAGCAAAAACTAATCCTTATAAACAAATGGTGTTCAAAGAAAGGGGCTCATGCTAAATGAAAAAAAGTACAGCATTGTCACCTTTAGGAAACACCCCAAAGGGACACAATACCCTGGAATCTCGGCACCTGCATCGGTAGTTCCTTCATCTTTGACCACTATGGTGCAAAGGTAGTCAGGTAATCCTTCTATCTAGTACAATTGATTTTCAAAGGTATCTCACCTAGATCAGAACATGTTATTGTGCGACTGTACTCTGTCCTAATTAGACCATTTATGAAGTACGATGCCGACTTATTTTGGACCAGCTGATATCAGGTACAGATTCATGTTTGTCTTCTGTCCCCTTATCAATACAAGGCAACTACACTACCACATAAAATGTTGAGCAAAATAATTCATTTTCATTCTTTAGAAGTACCCCTTGTATAAATTTACTGACAACCTTCCATGCTTTGCAGCCTGTAGAAGCTGTGTGCATACTATCAGCAGCAAAAGTCTAGTATAACAGGTATGCATAATCACCTTATATAAATGCTGGGCATGCCTCACAAGAACAGACAGCCAAAAAATACCGCAGCTGTACGTCAACATGATGTAGCATAACAAAAAAATACTGCAGCTGTACATCAACATGAGGTAGCATAACAAAAAATACCGCAGCTGTACGTCAACATGAGGTAGCATAACAAACAATACCGCAGCTGCACGTCAACAAGAGGTAGCATAACAAAAAATACCGCAGCTGTACGTCAACATGAGGCAGCATAACAAAAAATACTGCAGCTGTACGTCAAAATGAGGCAGCATAACAAAAAATACCGCAACTGTACGTCAACATGAGGCAGCATAACAAAAAATACCGCAGCTGTATGTCAACATGAGGTAGCATAACAAAAGATACTGCAGCTGTACATCAACATGAGGCAGCATAACAAAAAATACCACAGCTGTACGTCAACATGAGGTAGCATAACAAAAAATATTGCAGCTGTACGTCAACATAAGGTAGCATAACAAAAAATACTGCAGCTGTACATCAACATGAGGTAGCATAACAAAAAATACCGCAGCTGTACGTCAACATGAGGTAGCATAACAAAAAATACCGCAGCTGTACGTCAACATGAGGTAGCATAACAAAAAATACCGCAGCTGTACATCAACATGAGGTAGCATAACAAAAAATACCGCAGCTGTACGTCAACATGAGGTAGCATAACAAAAAATACCGCAGCTGCATGTCAACATGAGGTAGCATAACAAAAAATACTGCAGCTGTACGTCAACATGAGGTAGCATAACAAAAAATACCGCAGCTGTACGTCAACATGAGGTAGCATAACAAAAAATGCTGCAGCTGTACGTCAACATGAGGTAGCATAACAAAAAACACCGCAGCTGTACGTCAACATGAGGTAGCATAACAAAAAATACTGCAACTGTACGTCAACATGAGGTAGCATAACAAAAAATACCGCAGCTGTACGTCAACATGAGGTAACATAACAAAATATACCGCAGCTGTACGTCAACATGAGGTAACATAACAAAAAATACCGCAGATGTACGTCAACATGTGCTTGTTCCAAACCAGACTAGAACTCTCCATATTACTATATGCTAATATTTTCATTTGCTACTCAATTGAATTGCAATTTCTAGGTCTTTTCCTTATTAAATCTTAATCTATGTGATATTGTATAACTTGCTTATTTGAAAGAGTCTCTAACTGTGTTTAACATGTATTATCCAATATAAAAATGTACAAATTGCTTATTCTGAAAGAGTCTGTAACTGCATTTAACATGCATTATCCAATGTCTTATCTGTTTGTACCTTGGAGCTTTTCTCCCTGGGCCTCCACTGAAAATGCACATGTATCCAGTCAGACTATCCTGGTCAACAAATGTAACATAAAAAAAAAAAAAAAAAAAAAAAAATACCACAGCTGTATGCCAATATGTGGTACAGTACTTAGTGTTATGCTTTATAAGGGGGTTTAATGCTCCCTTTAGCCTCAGCTTTTTAGACTGTTATTTTTTTTTTGGGGGGGGGGTAGGAGAGCACCAGACCTCCTTATATAAATAAAAGAAAGAAACATAAGTAGATATTCGTCAGTGTAACAATCATGCTTACCCATTATACTAAAATATAACCACAAGATATTATTTAGCTAGATTATGGAAGTTGGAACTCATGTTCATTACAGATCCTGATATGATTGCTAATATACTCACCGATAAAGTACTAATTTCATGCCCATAGTCCAGCCAGACATTCCTTCCACTACCAAATATCCCATTGCTTTCAAAATCACCTTGATTCAGGATCTCAGGACATATCTCTTTATCAATTTACCTGTTTTTGCATAGCATTACAACCTGTGTTTTGTTAAATGAACATATACTCTGTAAAAATGTTGTCTCTTATCCGGAGGTTTTCTCCCGGGAACTCTAGACAGGTGATCTTTGTTTAGCTTTTTGAGTACTGAAAGTCTCTATCCTTTTTGACTTCTTACACCTTCAAAGAACCAATCATCTGTCTAACACTTGTGGCAAATACATTAACCTCCACTATAAGATAAACAACACCTGCTAGCATGACAGATTCATAACGCAAGGCTTTCCCAGACTTTGGAATAAATTCCCTCCACAAGACAAAGTAATGGCTAGCACCATACATTTAGGGCTGGGTTATATAAAAAAAAGAAGTTATGTCTTACCATAACGTTCCATCTGTGTTGTTGATCTTCATCTATTCATCATCGATGGGTTCGGTTCCAAGCCCTCAGACCGAGTCAGCTTTATGCCAAGCTCGCGCCAGCCAAAAAACTCTCAAGCTAAGATTTACCCATAATCCCCTTCTCCCTGTTACATCAGATCGAGTTTGCCCTAATAAGTAAAGCAGAGGCTGTCTACGAGCACAAACCTTAGTCCAGGAAATGGACCCAAATATCCCCCAGGATCCTCTAAGAGGGGGAAGGAGGTTGGGACGTGATGAATGGATGAAGATCAACAACACAGATGGAACGTTATGCTAAGACATAACTTCTTTATCTGATGTTGTTAATCTTCATTCCATTCATCACCGATGGGACAGAGTCCCAAGCTACCTTATACCCAAGGGTTGCCCTATGGAAGAACATTCCTAAGCACTATTGAACCAAAGGCCACCTTTCCCCTGGAGACCAGATCCAACTTGTAATGAGTGATAAAGGTATTGGGGGGAAGCCCACATAGCTGCTGCACAGATGTTGTCCACTGAAGCTCTGGAGTGGAATGCCACAGAAGTTGCCATTGATCTGGTGGAGTGAGCTTTGATGTTTGGAGGAACAGACTTTCTTTCTTGGTTATAAATGAAAATTATACAGTCTCCCAGCCATTTGGATAGGGATACTTTAAAGACAGACTTTTCCATTTTTGGTCCAGAAAAGGAAATAAATAACTGGTCTGATTTCCTGGTTGTTTTTGTTCTGTCTAAGTAAAATCTCAGTTGCCTGTATACATCCAGCAAATTTAAACAATACTCTCCCTTGTTGGGAAAAAATAGGAAAAAATACTGGCAAATCAATGGTCTGATTAATAGAGAGCTTGTAAATTACTTTGGGCAGGAAGGAAGGCTTGGTCCATAGTGATACTCTGTCCTTGTGGAAAATCAAATAAGGACACTTGGTACAAAGAGCTTGGAGTTCAGAAATGCATCTGGCCGAAGTAATAACCACCAGAAAAAGAGATTTCCAAGATAGAAACTTGATGTCACACATGGCTGCTGTCTCGAAGGGGGACCGTGTCAAAGATTGTAAGACAAGCATGAGACGCCAGGGTCCTGTGGGCTGCTTAACTGGAGGCTTTGAATGACAGATTCCTTTCAAAAACATTTTGCTCAGATGATGAGAGATTAAAGAGGAGTCAACAAAACCATTATGAAAATTCAAAATGGCCGCTAAATGAACATGAATAGCTGATGCTGCGGTGCCCTCCTCAAAGACATTAGATAGGTACTGGAGTACAGCAGAGATTAGTGCAGAAAAATTATATAGTTCTCTCTGTCTAAACCAAATCAAAAATGTTTTCCATTTGTCAGCATAAAGTTTCCTAGTGGATGGTTTATGTGAAGCCAGAATAATGTCACGTACTGGAGAGGAAAGATTACAATGCCAGGCAATCATTGGAAGTGGAGAAGCCAAGCTGTGAGCTTAAGACTGGCCAGTTCTGCTGGCTCAACCCTTGAGGGTGAGAAATCAGATCTGGAGTTGGATCCAAGGTCCACGGTCTGCAAAGAAGATGAGGCCAGAGAAAGGGGAACCATACCTGCCAAGGCCAAAATGGTGCCTTGAGGATCATTTTGCTTTTCAACTGAAGAACTTTCTTCAGAACTAGAGAAATCAGAGGAATGGGAGGGTAAGCATAAAGTAATCCTGTGGGCCAATTGTGGATAAGCGCGTCCCTCGGGGACTCCCTGTGCAGCGGAATTAGGGCAAAGTAGTTGCTGCATTTGTGGTTGGACAGGGAGGCGAATAGGTTGCAGCAAGGCTGGCCCCAATGGCTGAAGATCTTTGCTGCTAAGTTGGAGTTGAGGGACCACTCATGAGACAGGAGAATGCACCTGATCAGTTTGTCTGCAATCACATTGGAGTTCCACAGGATATGTGTTGCTATCAGAAAGGGGTTGGAAGCTATTGCCCATTGCCAAACTCGCATGGCCTCTAGACAAAGGGGATAAGACTTGGGTCATCCTTGTTTGTTCTTGTACCAAACTACTGACATGTTGTCAGATTGGATAGCAATAATTCCCAAAGGAAGGGCAGACTGAAATGCTTGCAACACCAAAAGCACTGCCCTCAGTTCTAGAATATTTATATGCAGATTGGCCTCTAACTCAGACCATGTGTCTCGGACAGTCATTCTCTGATAATGCCCCCCACACCCTATCAGGGAAACGTCCATGGTCACAATGGCGCTTGATTGAGGGGGGTGGAAGGGTTGGCTCCAATGTGCTGTGTCTGGCTTCATCCACCAAGAGAGATCTAGTTTGCACCAATTTATAATTCGAATCTGGAAGGACAACAGGTGTTGATTCGGATACCATTGGGTTAACAGAAGCCACTATAAGAGTCTCATGTGAAACCTTGCTAGGGCACTATAGATATAGATGCTGCCATTGACCCTAACAGCTGCAGAACCTGTCGAGCTGGAACCAAGTTATGGCAGAGTATCACACAGAGCTGGATCCTTAGTCTTTGAAGCCTGTGATCTGGGAGAGAGATCAAGCAAGAGCGGGCATTGAACGTCATCCCTATAAATTCCAAGGTTTGGGTTGGAGTTAGATTGGACTTTTCACAGTTTATGGAGATTCCCCAGGTGATGCACCAAAGAGAGGGTGTAGTGCAAGGCTGTTACCAGTAGATGCTTGGTGGGAGTGGTGAGAAGCCAATCATCCAGATATGGAAACATCCGGAATCCTTGCAGTCTCAAGTGAGCTGTCACTGTTGCCATGCATTTGGTGAACACTCTGGAGGCTGTAGAGAGTCCAAAGGGCAGGGCACATAATTGATAATGATTGCCTCCCAGCTGGAAGTGAAGGAACCTTCTGGAGCATTTGTCCAGCTTGATGTGGTAAAAGGCATCCCAAAGGTCTAATGAGCACATCCAATCGCCCTCCTCCAGAAAGGGGAGAATGGACTGAACTGTGACCATCCGGAATTTTGTCTGGCTGACGAACTTGTTTAAATAGCTGAGGTTCAAAATTGTTCTCCAGTCCCCTGTCTTTTTTGGCACCAAAAAGAACCTTGAGTAAAATCCGGATCCGATCTGGTCTGATGGGACTTTCTCTTTTTAAGTACAGCTTTTCTATTTGTAGAGCTGCTTCTTCCGTTAGACTGGGTAGAATGTCTGGGATTCATTTTGGTGGTTTTGGGTAGGAGTCAAATGGGATTTGGTAACCTCTGAATATTACCTTCTACACCCAACAATTGGTGGTAATTGATAGCCAGGCATTGGGGTGCAGAAAAAGATGTCCCCCGACTGCTTCCACAGGAAAGCAATCGGGCCGCTCTTCAGGAGCACTGATAGGGATGTCCAGAGAAGGAATCTCTGGAACCCTGATTACATGGTCCCCCTCTGCCTCTGTAGGGGTGTCTTTCGGAAGAGTTGCCCCCTCTGCCTCTGGGGGTGAACTCACCACTTGTGTCATGAAAAGGACCATGAGACTTTTTGCGCCACAATTTCCCACTTCTCTGGTTCCTGGAAAAGGGATGCTGAGGAATGGAGAAACATGCACTAACTGCAGACAGAGTCTTACCATCCTGCTCACACCTGGCTAATGTGCCCTTCACTTTATGGTCAAACATGAAAGATGCTTCCACTGGAGCTTTTTAAGGAAGGAAGACTTAAAAGGATCCGTGAAGTCACACAGGCACATCCAGGCATGACATCCCATAACTATGCCTGAACCGGCAGATCTAGTCGCCACTTCAGTTGCAAGTGAAATTAACCTCATGGATGAATTAGAAATTGATTCCAGGTTTGCTAGCTGCGAGGCTACCTTGTCATTATCCTTGTCAGACACCTGTCTTGATAGGGTACCAGAGACTTCGGATATGAGGTCTCTTTGGAGTCTGGTGAAATGTGCCAGGTAGTTCAAGGACCGAATAGCAAAGGTTGATGAACCAAAAACTCACTTCCCTAGTCTGTCTACTGCTCAGGACTCCCTGTTAGGTGGGTGAACAGTATGGCTCTCCTCTGCAAGCTCTCTCTTGGTGGCTGCCACCACCACCACCATAGCATCTACTGGTAAAGTTTTGACCAATGTGGATGTTCTTCATGGGAGAGACGATCTTATCTGGTCTCCTGGGGATTGCTTCAACAGCATCAGAGTTCTTCCAGGAGCATGCACCACAAGTTGAACCAACTCATCTGCAGGCGGGGTCACCCAAGAGGTAGATGGTTGAACACAAAAAGCCTGCAGAAAAACAGATTCTTCCAAGGAAGGGTTTTTGGGCTTCCAATCACCCCTCTGTTTCAAAAGAGAGACATCTTCAAGGGGTGATTGTGGGGACCCTTCCCCTTCATTGTAATCCATATCCTTGATGAGGGACTCCTCAGAGGAGTCCACGTGCTTCATCTTGCATGATTTCTTCCTAGGAACGTCCTCAGTGAGAGCTTCTGAGGAGGACCCGGAGGAAAGGGCACCCTGCAATAGGGTCTTCTGCGGCTCCTATGCCTGATCTGGGATGGTGGCCTGTGACAGCTGCAGCACAGGGGGAGTTCCGATGCCAACAGCTTGCTCAAAGAGGCAAGAGCCCTCTCCATCGCCTGGAAATCAGGACCGCCCGAAGAGAGGTGGGAGCTGGGAACCAAGAAAGACAACCTCAGAACCGGGGTCACACCCCGTCCCGTTGAACCCGCTCCCAAGAGTGGAGCTTCAAACTGCATAGGTACTGACAGGACTCATGGCACCACGGATGGCACCGTAGAAAGGGTCGGCACCAAATTCAGAACTGAGGAGACCGTAGTCCAGCCCCAGGACTGAGAAAGACCTGGTTCCAATGGAATTGAAGGCCAAAGGGTCGACTCGGGCCAAAGTGAGATCCACTATTGGCACTGAAACTGAGGGTGCTGAGAGAGGCATCAGCTCCGAGGGCTTTGAAACCTGCAAGGAGGATGAAGGAGGACAGAAAGATGGAGTCCATAAAGCAGAAATCATGAGTCCTTGGAAGGATTGGGATTTTGAATTAGAAGGTATCCCCCTGGCTGTCAGCAGCTGGTCCATAAGGCACACCACATTGAGTTCAGAGAGGCTCCTGATGGATCTAGTGGATATCCCTGTAGGGGACTCTGGGCATTTTAAGAAGGGACTATAAGCCTGTCCCAAGAAGAGGTCTTCAGACAGGGAATATCAGGTCTGTGCTTGCACGTGTAATGGCACCACCGTCTCCAATTTTGAGATTATAGGGGAGGCAATGTCCATCTGAGCTAGAGGAACTGTGGGAAGGTTCGGAGCTGTAATCGGAGTTGAGGTCAAAATTTTTGTTTTGGTCACAATCGGTGTCATAGACATTGTTGGTGCCGATGCTATTGCCGTAGGTGGTATCAAAACCAGTGCTGTAGATGAAGACCTGTTCTGGTGCAGAAAGCTTTGCAATTTTACATTTTGGTGGTCTTTCCTTCTCACCAGAGGGTGAGGAGGGAATGGAATGTGGCCACTTTTTCTCTTTTCTAGGTGGGGTTGAACCCTCTAATGCAGTGAGAGCCTCTGAGAAAGGTGATTTGAGAAGGCCCTTCAAAATCAATTTATTTTTATGCTGATTCAAGGTACGTGAACTAAAACCTTGACAAAAGGAGCAAGGTGGTTGTACCGAGAGATGAGGCACTCCCAAACGATTAACACAATCATCATGCGAGTCACTATTAGGCATTTTTCTCCCACACTTCAGGTATTGTTTGAAGCCTGAGGTGCCCTTTTAATCAGACATGTTAACACCAACAAAAAACAATACAATACCAGACAAAACAGATTACCACAACCAAAAAATGACTACAGCTAGTTTGAGATCAGAAAAATACCAACAATGGTATAGAAAGATTACCACAGCTGGTAGAGAGAAGGGAGTGTACCATCAATGGTACAAAGATTACCAACAGGTAGTTGACAGGATAGTTGGAATAGAGACTTAGCGATACACAGGTACAGGAAAAATAGACAAAGCAAAGTAACACTCTTTCCGAAAACACTTGTCTATTTAGAAATATAAAAAAAATCAAAATATATCAAAGACTTAGCTGAGAGCTGGCTTGAACGCGGCTTTATGGCAATGTGGCCAACGAGATCTGAGGTAACAGAGAATGGGGATTATGGGTAAATCTTAGCTCGAAAGTTTATTAGCTGGTGTGAGCTTTGCATAAGGTCGACTTGGCTCAGAACCAAACCCATCGGTGATGAATGGAATGAAGATTAACAACATCAGATGCAATATTCTTACCAGAGGTAACTAATGTACTCTCAATACCACTGGATTTTGCAGTTAAACTTCTTAATGTTTTTCTGCCATAAGCTTAGTAGGAACCTACAAACCCACACCTGCCAAATAAAAAAAAAATACATTGTTTGGCTAGATTTAAGCATTGCTGTAACTATAAGCAGCACCTTTCTGGATGCCACTGCTCTGAAATGTATAAAGAAATATGAAAATTATTTCTAACTGCATTATTAACAATACAAAGTAACACTCAATATCTCTCAAGCTATACAACTAAGAATGGAATTATTATTTATTATACCATGACCCCCCCAAAACGTGCACGCTGATTGGCCAGCGTGCACATTGTAAATCGAGTTATACTAATGGAAAAAGGTCCGGTTGCCCGGACTTTTTTCCATTAGTATAACTCTACTTTTAAAACACTGTCTCGCTATGTTAAACGGAGATCTCCGTTGCTTATTTTAAAGCTGTCTCGCTATGCTAAACCCATTTAACATAGCGAGACAGGTTTTAAAAAAAAAGCAACGGAGAAAGCAAGATCTCCGTTGCTTTTTTTACTGTTTCGCTATGTTAAATGGGTTTAACATAGCGAGACAGTTTTAAAATAAGCAACGGACATCTCCGTTGCTTATTTTAAAACTGTCGCGCTATGTTAAACCCATTTAACATAGCGAAAACAGTAAAAAAAAAGCAACGGAGATCTTGCTTTCTCCGTTGCTTTGCCCACAGCTCTGATGTACTGCGCAGGCGCGCAGTACATCAGAACTGCCGCGGATGCCAGACATCTGCGGAAGGGCAGTAAACAGACATTATACTATGCCATTATTTAAGAAAAGTAATAGTTTCTTTTCTTAAATAATGTCATGGTATAATAGCAATAACCCACTTCTGGGTGTGGGTAATGCTGTATTTACCCACGGTTGGCTTTGTTTGGTCCCGAGGGCGAACCACGCCAACCGTGGGTAAATCCACCATTACCCACACCCAGGCGTGGGTTATTGCTATACACGCCTTTCCCATTGTCATTTAAGGTTTCAGCAGATAATATACAAAAGTTTGTAAGTCATTTGTTTTTTGGAAGTACTAACACAAGGATATGCTACATAAAAGCATTTAGAAACATTTCCAATTTAGCACATTCTACAAGGTCAGTGTGAATGTAAATGTCTTTCATTTTCCATTTCATATTATGTCTCTCATTTACATGCAACTTAGTAAACTATGAAAACCATGAAAGCATGTAAAATAAATCACAAAAGGCTGTTCACATCTCCACTGCATAGCATTCTAGAGAAATAGTTTTAAGTGTAATTTTATTTCTCACACGCTGCCATTTTATGTATTACCAGTCATTAATTGATAAGTCACTTACTTATGGAAAGTAGAAATGGCATGAAACCATAAGGAGCTACTGCTATCAAACAAAAATTTTCCAAAAAAATAACTAAAGGTACTAGAAAGTTTAGATACCCAGGACGATTGTGTTAAAGCAAGGTAGGACAGCCTTTCTAGCTCTGGAATCTTGATAATTTGTTTCATCAATCTCTTCTGGTTGCACATTTTTAAGTGATCTTAAAGTGCAAAATGGGCATCGGTCATGATGAGAATTAGGTAATAATCCTTCCATCTTGCTGTTACCTGAGAGGAAGCATAGAATTCACTCAGTGAAACTCTGGCAGCCAGAAGCTCTATCAATCCTTTTGGGAAGCTACAGATAGCCTGGCACAGCCATGCACTTTTCACAGGTCATATGAGAAGATGTCTGAACTTGTTTGTGTTCAACTCAATAAAGGGAGCACCTGATCCAATTGCATTATTAGATGTTTTATGACATTTATGTCTTTCTGCACTTGCCAAATGAAAAGAAAAACAAACAGCATGAAATTATCTTTAAGAATGACATTTTATATTCTCTGCAGACCTGACCTGTGTATGAACAATGGCTCGTATAACTTTGCAGTACTTTTTCATGGCTTGAAAATCCTTCTCCAGTTGCTTCTTTCCTTCTTCGTCCTGCCACGTCTTGCAGTACTTTGTAAAAGCCTTCTTTTTGCTCTTGTGCCTAGAAGCAGGTATGCAGTAAGTACAATGCTTAGACTACATGAGAAAAATGATTTTACCAAAATTAATACAGAGAAGCTGTAAACATGCAATATGAAAAAGGGATGTTTGCATACACGGATCATGCATTGAAACAGTAATCTTCTCATCCAATTAACTTCTACAGATAAATACCTAAAAATATGGATCTGGCCTTCTCACATGAACCATATTCCTGGACCTACAAAAACCATTGAATAATGTAAACCACTACCTTCTCTGATGCATCCTGTAAAATTGGTCAGATCAACTTATCAATGGGTTCAAAAATTACTTACATGACTATTCCAGCAAAGTACAAAAGCTATCATTTATTACAAATATAAGCTAATTCCTTTCAGATTCTCAAAAGATCACCTCCTGGTTATATTTCTCTTATCCCACTTCATAAACAGGTTTTCAAAAGATTTCCACAATCTTCATATAACATTTGATGCAATTAATATTATCCTACTCGGATAAGGAAAATTCAGCATCAGTTTAAAAACAACTACTTATAAAATGTTATCCAATGTGAAATTCACTAAACAGATATAAACTTACAGCAAATCCCATACAATCACAGACCATGCTATTTGACATCCTACAGAGATTTCCAAAATCTCTTCCCCACCATGTCAGATCTTCATGGTAACACTTTATCTTTTACAACCACTAAGAAATGCCTAAGTTGCTGGGTAGGCCCAACTCGTTTCTTCTAACATCCATATTAATAAAATTGTTATGAAAGTACTTTCCTAACTAAATGCTATGTACAAAATGACTTACATACTAACTCATAAAAATGTTCATTTATCACCAAATGTGTCCTCATATCAAAACAGAGTTTTCTCTCCCCTTAATCATCTTAGAATCATTTCATGATTCTCACATCTTCAAGCAACATTCATTAAGATCCACAAGCTTTTCTCTTTAAAATGCTTTAAAATATCATTATTAGACCCTTATAATTGCTTACTGTGTGTGTCCCAGTCACATAAAGACAACCCAGCTACGTGTAAGTTTTTCAACACCCCCCAATATGTATATTGCCCACACCTAGTGAATTAAATAACAATACATATTATTAGCACCTCAGGTCTCAAAACCACAGGCTCTCATTCAATGAAATACCTCTATCGGAACTATGGATAAATGCATATGCTTTCACAAAATCTGACATGGCCATAGCAGGTAACCTCTTAGACTTTGTTTCACTCTTCAGATCCCTATGTTATGACTATTTAAGGGAAGATAGTAGGTGCCATTGTGATGATAGATACAGAATGAATTTTCCTGTTAATATCTGTGAATTATAAATTATGGCTTCTAGGTACCATTGTTATTGTTATTTTAAAACTAAAATTTCAAAATAAAATAAAACCCAATGCTTTCATTATTTGCTAGAAAATATACTATATTATTTGATATGCATGTAACACATCTGCAAGGAATCTTAAAACTTACAGACTGTATACACTGACAAATCTTATCCTATTATAGTCACTATGCTTTGTGTGTGTTTGTATTGGTTGCCATTTTGGCTTGGGTCATTGTTGAAAAGGGTTTACCAGACCAGGCCATTCAATTAACAAATGCTTAAGTAAAATAAATATGCAACTCACAAAGAACTTTTGGTAACAGTTCATTTTTAAAGACAGGTTATGCGACTGGTAATTTTCAGCAATGTATAATGGTCTTAGATAAGTTAGCGAGTGTGACTTTCATCCAGGTATACCATATTGATACCAGATACTAATTTCAATTCCTGTTTTCAGAAATTATACCATCCGTCTCCTTTTGAGAAAGAAGAATATAACTAACACAACAAAAATCAGAACCGAGGAGCCATTTACTATTGTGTGAGATAGTGTAGTCACCATCGTAACCTTACGTTTGTTTTTAATGGCAACAGATTTACTAGAAAAATCAAGTCCCTTTTTGGATACATCATGTTTCACTGACACTTTCCAGTCTCGGACATGAAGGAGGACTCACCATGACAACTCCAGGATGTAAGAGTCTGAGCAAGGAAGTAATTCAAGGAGGAATGTAGGAAGGTATTGTGCTAAAACAGGGGAAATGACTACTGCAACAGATTCAAAAAGGAAGCCACAAAAAAATTATTTATGTCACACAATCTTCATAGCATTGGCATCAACCCTTTTTTGCCCATTTTGTACATGGGGTTGGGGTGTCACATCAAGAGTGACCATCACCGACAGCCAGTGTGTTCACACCAACAGGTAGCTAGTCGATCGCACCCCCTGAAAAAGACAAATCTAAGGAGAAGGGAAGGAAGCAAATATTAACAAGTGACTGCCTTCTTAGAAGACTACATACATACATACAAACATACAAGCATATATACGTATATACATACATACATACATACATATACACATACAAAAGTATATACATACCTACATACATGCATACATATACACATACATACATACATACCTACATACATACATGCATACATATACACATACATACGTATATACATACCTACATACATGCATACATATACACATGCATACATATACACATACATACGTATATACATACCTACATACATACATGTATACATATACACATACATATGTATATACATACCTACATACATACATACATATACACATACATACATACCTACATACATACATGCATACATATACACATACATACGTATATACATACCTACATACATGCATACATTTACACATACATACATATCTATATACATATATATATATAAATATATATATATATATGTATATATTTATATCTATATATATATATATATATATATATATATATATATATATATATATATATACATATACACATACAAACATATACACATACATATATACCTACATACATGCATACATACATATACACATACCTACATACATACATATACACATACGTATATACCTACATACATACATGCATAGATATACACATACATACCTACATACATACATGCATAGATATACACATACATACCTACATGCATGCATACATATACACATACATATATACCTACATACATATACACATCCCTACATACATACATATACACATACATATATACCTACATACATATATGTACACGTACATACATATATACCTACATACATACATATACACATACCTACCTACCTACATACATATATGTACACGTACATACATATATACCTACATACATATACACATACCTACATACATACATATACACATACCTACCTACCTACATATATACATATACACCATACATATATATCTACATACATATACACATACCTACTTACATACATATACACATACCTACCTACATACATATATGTACACGTACATACATATATACCTACATACATACATATATACACATACAAATACCTACCTACATACATATATGTACACGTACATACATATATACCTACATACATACATGCATAGATATACACATACATACCTACATACATATACACATACATACCTGCATACATATATGTACACGTACATACATATATACCTACATACATACATGTATAGACATGCACATACATACCTGCATACATACATACATTATTCAGAAAGACTTAACTTCTAGTTTATCAAACAGCACATTTGCTGTCTTCAGTGAAGCAGAAAATGCTGCAGCCATGCTTTGTTCTCTCGTTCCTAGTTTCTTTTTGTGAGATGCAGCTTCAGTGTACTTAGATTATTCTCCTCTTGCATGCTAAATATCTCAAGAACATCATATAAAGTCAGGGGCAGGCACCAAGCCATTTATTGTCCCTAAAATGAAATTGGCTCTGTTCAGATATTGATAGAATTAATCAGGTGTCACAGTTTAAATCTGTGCAGAAATCACATTACTTGGGCTACCCTAAATGCACTAACCATGAAGGTATTTGAGACTGCTGTCATCTTCTCCTGTAAAGACCTGTAGCCTGTGTGTCTCTTATCCATAACCTATTCACTTTCACTAATCATTCCATACTGCTGTCATCTTCTGCTGTAAAGACCTGTAGCCTGTGTGTCTCTTATTCACTTTCACTAATCCTTCCATCTTTGCGCACGTCCACATCACATTCACTTGTATCAGTCACCCTGCACGTTTCATCCTCTGCTACATCTCTCTCTTTTTCTTTTATCACAACTCATAACTGCCAAGCCAATATACAAATGGAAGAGGTCAAGAAAAAAATAATAGTTATAGGCCAACTAGGCTTCTGAATAACATGAAAAAAGTCATAGAGATGTTAGTCCTGAAAGAAATGGAGAGAATAGGTCTATTTAATTTGTACCAACATGCATATACTAAGGAGGGAGCAGTTATAAAGTAGAAAACACTGTTTTATAATAATGTAGTTACAGTAAGATGAGTACAACAGTCCAACAGATGTACTGTATATGTTCCATAAATAATGAATTACTGATACCAAAACTGATAGCAGTATCGGAATCTCTGGTTAAATTAAGGCTGTTATAGCTATAAATCAGAATATGGCAGACTGAGTAGAAATGCTGCTGGGGAACATATGATAGCGGGGTGCAAAAGGGATCAAGTCTATAGCCTTCCCTCTTCAGTATGATAGCGGGGTGCAAAAGGGATCAAGTCTATAGCCTTCCCTCTTCAGTTTGTACATATGTCATATAAAAAATAATCAGATACTATCTTTTGCTTTTATGCTGATAATCTAAAATTAAGTAAATATATAACAAGTAAGGCGGATCAAGAAAATTTTCAATAATGTTTATAAGACATATAAATTGGCTAGGATAAACAATATAATAATATCATAATTAAATTAGATAATACTAAGTGCATGACCTTTGCTCCCTCATATTTATACTGTGATTATAAACTCAGTAGTAAACGAGATTAAACGTGTCTCTGTTCGAAGACTTTGGTGTATATGTGAAGACGAAATTGATTTTGGTCATCACGCTTATAACATTGTTAAAGAATGTATCGAAATCATGGGTCAAGTCAAAAGATTTATTAAGTCAAGGATGTAGGTAGCATGGCAAGCGTATTAACAGCCTAATATGAGCAAGAATCAAATGTGGCAGCTCTCTATGATACAAAGAAACAAAAGACAGGATTAAAAGCAGCAAAGAAAAAATCAGGAGCGGCTAGTACTGAAAAACGGGAATACTGAGCGATTTAAAGGGTGGAGAATATTTAGGAGGAGCTCTGAGAGAATACTATGCAGTAGGAGTAAATACTTACAGTCAGAGAAAAGTCTAAAGACACGTTTAAGAAAGCAATTAATGAACTATATGAGGAAGTATGTTATAAGAGCTGACAGTCTGCAAGGGATTTAGCTGGATCCTGAAACAATATTGCATTGCACTGTATCCTATTTTGTCTACCTGTCCCTTTCAATTGCCTCTGAGTTTGAAAACATACCTGATTCTGCCTCATATTTTTGCTCTGTCCCTCATAAAATTTTTGATTTTCTGGTACATCACTGAAAATTACAGTTAGGCAATAATGCCAGGCATTACAGTTTTATACCTGTTGGTATTTTAAACATGCATGTTTATGCAAATGTTCTATTGACTTATTAAGTGAATTAGAGTAATATTTAAAAATATCCCTCATTTTGGGCATTTATCCCACAATTATTTTTGGCTTCGTCCTGAATTCTTGAGCATAGAAGTATATAGTCTGCCTTACTATCATATGAGCAGTATTCCATCTCTGATTTAATCATTTATATGTATTTTATTCTTTTTAAATGGGTTTGTCCAACTGGGTTTACTTAAAAAAAATTCACCAGAGGCCCAAGAAGAAAAGTTCCAAAATATTACAAACATTTTTAAAAAGACATTCAGTATTACACATAAACAGTCATTAAGTAATATACATTATCGGTTCATAGGATCATAGGTGTTTACTAGGTTAATGACCACAAGGGCCTTTTTAAGCCTAGCCATACACCCCAAATCCCTGATGAGTTCTAATATCCTTGATTAAGTGTAAGCATGGGCCTGGAAGATGAACCATTTACAGGTTACCTGTCTGCACCAGAGACATAGGTGCTAAATGAGTGATGAATTTACAATTTCCCATCCAGTTGTCCAAGTTGCACTAGATTTGGATTAAGGAGGAACTCTGCTTCACATGGATGGGGAGCCTGTTCCATAGATAGGGTAGTCTCTGAGATACATACCTATCTCTCCAGCAGGTCCTATTTATATCACAGGCAAGGTTTAAGTCTTTAGAACTGGTAATTTTGGTACTTGTGGATATGCATGAGGTCCATCAAAGTGGGGTCTGACAATGCCCTGTATACCAGGCATAGATCTCCCCTCAAAAGCCTGTAGGAGACATAATACAGGGATAGGGCCTTGATGCATCTACATAGGACATATTACTTATGCCCTGTATTCTTTTAGTGAGGAACCTCTGTGGACGCTCCAGTTGTTGGATATACCTGGTTAGATACATACCAAAGGGGGGCATTGTCCTCAATGTTAGGTCTGATGAATGCCGAATACAGTGGAACAATGACTTCCTTGGACTTAGATGCCATACCTTTGTTTATACGTTGCACAACATAGAATGATTTCCTCACCACTGCAGACACATGATGATCAAAGGCTAGCTTACTATCTATGTGTATCCCTGTGTCCCTGACTACTGGGTCAACCCTAAGGGGTGTGTTGTCAATATGATAGTTACCAGGGATGGATGACTTTCCAAAGGATACTATTACGCATTTCTTTGCATTTAGTTTTAGTCCATGACTGTGACATCAGTTGTATCATTCCTCATCATAACTCTCAACCTGCAGGCAATGAAAACAGGAACAAAGCCCCTTGAAACACAGGTACAGCTAGCTAAAAATCTGGACATTCACTTAGTATAAACGTTAAACATAAAGTAGCACATAACTCTTTCCTCTTCCAATAGGAATGTGGGATACTACTCAGAAACACATTTAAAAAAAGTGTGACAAAACTGATGGAAAAATATAAGCACTTTTGAAGCTGTCTACTATACAAAAAAAACCACTACATGACCAATGTACTAGTGGCACCAATAATTTCAAGAAACAGGACACATATTTTATATCTTCCTTTTTCAGAAGAAAAATACATGACCTTGCATAGCAACATTTTGAAACAGAGTTCATTAAAGTTTACAGATTTAATTTTTGATAATGTGCTTATATTTTTCCATCATTTTGTCACTCTGTTTTTAAACATATTACTGAGTAGTATCTGACATCCCTGCTGGAAGAGTTATGTGCTATTTAGTATTCAGTTTTATGCTAATTAGATGTCCACATTTTTGGATGGATTTTCAAAGGCCTATTCATCCTCAACCCCTTTTCTCATTTTTGCACATGGGGTCGGGGTGTCACTTCAGCAGTGACAATCATCTCAAGCTAATGTTTACACCACTGGGTGGCTAGTCCTGCCACGGTAATTCATTCATTCCACTCACTCGCACACACCCTCTCAACTACGGCCAATTTAGAGTGTCCAATCCACCTACTGCATGTCTTTGGAGTGTGGGAGGAAACCGGAGTACCCGGAGGAAACCCACGTGACTACAGGGAGGACATGCAGACTCTGCACAAAAGGCACCCCAGCCAAGAATTGAACAGGAGAACCTCTTGCTGTGAGGTGACAACGCTAACTGCTGCAGCATCATGGCAACCCTTGCACCACCACAGTTACTCTTGCACTGTCCGCAGGTTGAGATTTAAGGTATTACACAGTGGACACTTTAGTTTACATGGGTCTTTCTGATGCTTTTCCCTATGTGGCTCTTCTGTGTGAATAAGTAACTAGTTGTTTTAGATTTTCTTTTTTTACATTGCAAAATCACTTTTAGCTGGGGCAACCCCCTTAAGATTTTATATTTTTTCTCATGTTTAGCTCATCAATTCAACTACAGAACATGAACAGCATGTTTGTGCTGATATAGTTATTAAAATGCTCTTCAACAGCATACTTACATCCTAGCATACCTCTCAACTGTCCCTGATTTTTAAGAACATCACTGATTTTGACTCAAATATTAGCTCTGTCCCACCTAAAACTGATGACTTTTGGAGAACAAGTGGTGAATTACACATAATAAATAATAATAACTAGAATTATAGACTTATTTTACTTCACAAACTGTATATTAATTCACATGCTCTTATTCTGTCATTGTCTCAGAATATTGGAACAATTCATTTAACTGCTGGGGTATTCAATCACATGACCGCTGCAACACACCCAGACCCAGCTGTATAAGGTGGTTATGATAATCAGCCATAAGATGTTGTAACTAGAAAATGAAAGAGGGGACGTAAAGTTGCGATAGTTAAAAACAGTGAAGCTCAAGTGATGTCCTTTTCCCAGGGGAAATACAAAGACTACACTGGTAATTACTAGTACTAGCGTTCTTTATAGATTTAATCCCCATCAATTTGCTACAAAACTAGGTATATGAGGAGAGGCGGAGCACGGACAATCAACAACTATAACCACTCACAAAGGAACAATTACAATCGACCAATTATTTTTTGCAGCATACTTATAACGTTACCCTGCTAAACTTTTACCTTTGAACCGCAGGTTTACTATCACCTGCACTTTACGCCCCCTCCCTACCAGCTCCAAAAGTTGCTACTATGTAGTTTCTCTTTCATTATGAATAACTTATTCAGCTAGAGCTGAGATTTATTTTAACCAGCTTTCCAATTTTACAGTGTGTTGCACATACATTTGTTAATTAGATTATAATAATGTGAAAATGAAGCCAGCTATTACACTATAAAAGACAGTTATGTATTAGTGGATGTTGAACATTGAGTATTTGAAGGGGTGTGTTATAGGGTTTGTCAGACTGATAACAGATTATGTGATTAGTTCTTGGCAATTCAAATAAATGGAAGTAAGGGAAGGAGCTATGTAGGGCAGGAAATGTTAATATTATAGTTAAGAGGTAGTGTATAAAGCAGGTTCGGAGAGAATTATATATCTATTTATACAATATATAGTCAGATACATAATCAGCTACAAACATTCTCACTCATACTTTTAAAAGATTTCTGTAATAAAGATCTGTGTTGCATTTATCATTAAACTGCATAATTTCCTGAATGGAGTTATATAAGTACCGATTATACTGTTATATTACTAAAAATGTATTACCTTTTGCTATGTGTTCAAGTTCATTTATTCTCAAACATTAGGCAATGATTATAAAAATTTGTTTAATCACTGTTATCATGAACTGTTCCCTGCTGTAAGTTTGTTAATATGCACATTGTTCTTATAGTTACTCCTGCATCTTGTGTATCTTTATTGATTAGTTAGCAGAGGTTTTATTCCCAGCTCTGCCCAGTGCCCAAAAGTAGCTAAACTGTAATAAATAAAAGTTAATTAATTAGTTCTAACATCATGCACAAAGAATACTGGTAAGGACACAGTCATTTAAAAAGAAAAATTCAGGCACTGTCATTTCATGATCTCCATTCTACATACAAAGAAGATTTCTTGTTTGCATGTTGCTTTCATAGGTTCATAGGTTGATACTAGGCTATCTGCCCTAGGGCATTTATAAGCCTAGCCAGAGTGTGTTTGGCTTTCGCCACCCTTTAAGATTAGTTGACTGTGCCTCTGTATAGTAGGTCACAGAAGGTAGCCCTTTTGAGGTTGGTTTACTGTGCCTCTGTCTAGTAGGGACACAGAAGAGATCCCAGGGGTAAACCTACGATCTCCCATCCACTCGTCAAGATTTCTCTTGAAGAGGGTCATTGAAGGACTCTGCCTAACATGGATTGGGATTTTGTTCCAGAGTGAGGGGAGCCTCTGGGATATGAATCTGTCCCTCCAGCATGTCCTATTTATTTCTGTGCTGAGGTTTAAGTCCCTGGAGCGTGTAGCTCTAAGGGATTTGGATTTCCTGAGGTGGAGCATGTCCATTAATTCTGGGTTGGACATGGCTTTATACGTCAGGCACAGATCGCCTTTGAGTAGGCGGTAAGCAACTGAGTAGAGCTGGAGTTTCTTTAGCCTAACTGCGTAGGGCATCTGTTTGAGTCCCTTGATCCTCTTGGTGAGGTACTTTTGGGGTCTTTCCAGTTGCTGCAGGTATCGGGTAAGGTACATCCCAAATGGGGCATTGTATTCAATTATGGGCCTGATGACTGATGAGTAGAGGGGCACAATGACCTCTCTTGATCTAGATGTGAACCCTTTCGTGATAAGGTGGGCTATATAGAAGGTCTTTCTAACCACTTTGGCAACGTGATTGTCAAAGGAGAGATTGCTATCTACTTGGGTCCCCAAATCCCTAATTACTTCTTCCTTACTTAATGGATTACCACCTATGTGGTAATTTGTGGGCACTTTGTTTTTCCCAAAGGGGATGACTATGCACTTTTTGGCATTTAGCTTTAGGCCATGGCTCTGGTACCAGTTATCCATCTCTGTGAGACCCTTTTGGAGGATGCTTGTGTCAGTCAGCGAGTCGATTATGGTACCCAGTTTGCAGTCATCTGCGAACTTGGTCAGCCATAGTCTTCCCATGTTAGCCTGTACCTCAGAGAAATATATACCGAACAAGAGAGGTCCCAGGACTGAGCCTTGTGGGATGCCACTTGTAACTGGTTTAGAGTCTGACATGGCACCTGCAATTCTGACCATGTGGGTTCTATCCCTGAGCCAGTTT